>NW_027767899.1:0-3902 GCF_054177405.1 Leptonychotes weddellii
TTAATCTCAGGAAACAAACTGAGGGTTGCTGGAGTGGTGGTTGGGGTGGGAGGGATGGGATCGCTGGGTGATAGACACTGGGGAGGGTATGTGCTATGGTGAGCACTGTGAATTGTGTAAGACTGTTGAATCACAGATCTGTACCTCTGAAACAAATAATACATTATATGTTAAGAAAGAATAAAAGAAGAAAATAGCAGGAGTGGAAGAATGAAGGGGGTAAATCGGAGGGGGAGACAAACCATGAGAGACGATGGACTCTGAAAAACAAACTGAGGGTTCTAGAGGGGAGGGGCGTGGGAGGATGGGTTAGCCTGGTGTTGGGTATTAAAGAGGGCACGTTCTGCATGAAGCACTGGGTGTTATGCACAAACAATGAATCATGGAACATACATCAAAAACTAATGACGTAATATATGGTTATTAACATAACAATAAAAAATTTTAAAAAAATAAAGTACAAAGTCACAAATTTTTAAAGAAGTAAGGACTGTGGTAAACTATTTTCAGCAGCAAAATCATGCACAGCCATTACGAATGACAAGAACTAAAGGGCTAGATGCAAAGTCCTATGATTTCATATATGAGAAATGAATAAAAGCATGTGTTCTGGAGAAGAATATCAGAAGATTATGTGTTTTATCACAACAAGTAAAGGTAGTTAGCAGATTTGTTTTTACTCGTTTTAAGCTAAACTTCTGACATTAAGATTCAAAAACTCTATTGCACGTTAGTGCATTAAAAATAGTATTCACTGGAGTAAAAAAATTTAGAGCTGGGATTCAGATATATGAATGTATGAAAGTTTGCCCCTCTTCCCACACCTTTCCTTTCCCTTCAGCAACAGTATAATTTTCCCTAAGAAAAATGTTTTCCAATATTCTGTATAGTTCTCTTTACGTAATATTTTGAACTACCCGTGAATCTTCACATTCACAACATGATAGTTCTCAGTGATCAATACGATGTCTCCAAACGCCACCACAGTAACCTTCAATGAAAGCTGAAATTATACCCCTAGTCCTACAGAGCACTGCAGGCCATCGGGTCCAGCTGTTCTCCAACGCTCCTCGCCATCTTCAGATGCTTACACAGTACTATCCACTACCATTTTTAAGATGGCCTGACACTTTTTGAAATGTTAATTAAGCTCCTATAATAATTTAGGCAATTTTGATGGATTCTTAAGTATGCACAAATTTCCATAGTGCTGTTTTGCTCTCAGCCAGTGGAGGAAACAATGAAGGAGAAAACAAAGAAATGGCCAGAATACAAAGCACCGCACAGTATGCACAGATTTTATCACCCAGCAATCCTCAGGCCAGCGGTGCCCAGCGTTCCCCCATCATCACCAATGGGACTGATCATGCACAATGTCAGCGATGTTCCTAAGCGTGAGCATCAGGGGAACTGATCCTTTTCTCTCTCTTGGTTGTCTAGGAGTCACTGCCTTCCCTGGTAGAGAAGCATGTGTACTGAGGGTTCTTTACAAACACACCTGAGACAAGCTCGGACGCTCTACTCCGATGCACGGATCTCTCTCTGCTGGAGCTTGGGGACCCCTCGGGATGATGACATGGTCTATCCCCATACAGGCTCTTGGGGCACACCAAGCCCTCATCACGTATCCAAATGCAGTGAGCTGGCAGCTGTAAATCAGGGCTGACACGAAACACATCAGTGGTCCTCAGACCTTCCCTCTCTTGACAGAGTTTATTCTGCGATCTCCCAGGCGTAAGTCCTGTGACACCTACACCTCACTCTCATCATGTGTCTTTACTGGCCACAAATAACACCTCGTGCTAACAAGTGCAGGTTCCGTGAGCCACAAAATTACTGAGCTATAAACAGGAACTGTTCTTATTTATGGAAGATAAATATAATGAAATACAATATTAGCATTTTTCTGCAATAATTTTAAAAACATAAGTTCAACTTCACTTACATTTTAAATAAGAAATATGTTTTTGTTGGTAAAAATTGCTGGTTTTTAAAAAGTTCAATAGCTTTTTCTTTTTTTTTTAAGATTCTCTAGAAAGCTCATTTAGAAACAGTCTGAAAACAAGAGAGAATATGCATTTAAGAAAGAGCTCAGGTATTACTTAAGAAATAACCTGAAAAGTTGAGTAAAATACTTTCACAGAACAAAAGCTGAGAAATTAATCTTTAAGAAGAAAGCAAGGTAAAAGTCTGAAATGACCTTTGAAAACTGTGAAGTTACCAATTCTCCACATCATTAAACATTTTATATAAAATTTATTTTATAGCCAAGTCAGGAATGTACATGCTAGACTTTCAAAGAACTGGATTCACAGGAAGCCCTTGGATTTTTAGAACCAGCCTCATTTTCCCCCTATAACACCAACCAAATCTCACCACCACACTTGCTTGAAAATCACCTGGAATTGCTAACATGTACTTATCCAAAGTGGTCTGCATTTGCACTTTTGAACAGGACAAAATAATAGTAAGTTCCATGATTGATAATTATGTGGGGTTTTCCCCAGATGTATTAAGTACTGTTCTCTGAAAAAGCACATTCTGCAACAATGTGACTTGAGGGCAGCAACAGATAGGATGTTCCCAAATATCCCCCTGAATCCACACATGACAGAAAGAAATTCCAGGGACTGAGCATCACTCGATTGCCCTAAGATAGCTCTCTTAACAAGACATATTTTAAATCAATTACCCCATGGAGACAAGAGGAGAGAGGCATGCATTTTCCCAGATACCAACAGCTGCCCCTTTTCTCTCTTCTTGAATCTAGGAGTCAGTTTTGGAGGACGAGAAAAAGAAAAGCCAGTAGTATAGTTAATGAAACAAGAAATTAGTTCCAATATTATTACAACCATAACATCTGCTAGTTACAGAGATTGCCCCCGTTTAAAATTAATTCTTCAATTAAGATACTAAATGTCATTTTGTGATTTTGATTCAGGGGGGCCTCCCAGAATACTTAGAATTAACCTTTTATTAAGTCATCACTTGACCGAACTTTTCACCTTTGTGCTTCTCAGTTAACATTACAACCCATTCCCCCGCAGACATCCTTTGATTTTCTGTCATATTTGTGCGGCTCTGGTTGGACACACTTACAGTCTCAAGGTTAGCAGCATTCCTAATTTTACTTAACAATGCAACATGGCTTCGGCATTTTAGGGTTTGCTCTTCCAAGGAGGTCTTATAACAAAACATTTATGGGGGCGCCTGGGTGGCTCAGTTGGTTAAGCGACTGCCTTCGGCTCAGGTCATGATCCTGGAGTCCCGGCATCGAGTTCCGCATCGGGCTCCCTGCTCGGCAGGGAGTCTGCTTCTCCCTCTGATCCTCCCCCCTCTCATGCTCTCTCTATCTCATTCTCTCTCAAATAAATGAATAAAATCTTTAAAAAAAAAAAAAACAATTATGAACACAGAACTCCAGCTTAGCTGAAAATTTATTAACTGAATGCCACTGTTGGCCCTAATCTGCTGTTTTATACACTGCTCATTAATAAAATGGACATAATTTTATCTGCACCATTGTTCTAAGGAGTAAATATTTTTTAAGTATTAGAAATCAATATGATAGAAAAAACTTGCATCATATTTTCCCTTATATATATTTATAAAAACCGCAAAACTTCTGTTTAGCATAACCAAAAGTCCATTTTTCAGAAAATAAGTGAGAGGCATCATAGTGTAGCAAAAGCAGTTTAGAATCAGGGCGCCTGGGTGGCTCAGTCGTTAAGCGTCTGCCTTCGGCTCAGGTCATGATCCCAGGGTCCTGGGATCGAGTCCCACATCGGGCTCCCTGCTCTGCGGGAAGCCTGCTTCTCCCTCTCCCACTCCCCCTGCTTGTGTTCCTGCTCTCGCTATGTCTCTCTCTGTCAAATAAATAAATAAAATCTTTAAAAAAAAAA
>NW_027767900.1:0-295 GCF_054177405.1 Leptonychotes weddellii
TAGCGTGTTGTTGTTAATAGAAATGCGTTTGCCGAACCGGTCAGCGTTCGGTCTTTGCTTCCGTCTTCATCTTGGGGTTCCGATGTGGAAAGGGGCGCATTTCCTAAAGACGGCGGGCACGTGAAGCCCAGACCGTGCAGCCGGGGGCCAGCCGGCCTCCCCCAGCCCTGACGCCCAGGAGCCCGCGGACGTGGCGCACACCGCCTCACCGGAGGCCGTGGTCATGCAGATTCGCAGGAGGCTCCTCACAGTCACGCTCTCGGGGGTCAGATGGTTTCTGTCTGTTGCACTCTGG
>NW_027767901.1:0-295 GCF_054177405.1 Leptonychotes weddellii
CAGTCCACTGGCACCATGTTCTAAATAAGCAGAATAACTGAAGGAACTGATAAACCCCAGGATCCTGAAAAATAAGAATTTACTTCATGAGGCCATTGCACTGTGGACTACCTCATTTCTAATAGAAAGCAGGTAAATATATTTTTAAAAACTTTATTCCAGGGGCGCCTGGGTGGCTCAGTCTGCTAAGCGTCTGTCTACAGCTCGGGTCATGGTCCCGGGGTCCTGGGATCGAGCCCCACATCGGGCTCCCTGCTCAGCGGGCAGCCTGCTTCTCTCTCTGCCTCTGCCTGCC
>NW_027767902.1:0-295 GCF_054177405.1 Leptonychotes weddellii
GCCTGGGTGGCTCAGTCGGTTAAGCGACTGCCTTCGGCTCAGGTCATGATCCTGGAGTCCCGGGATCGAGTCCCGCATCGGGCTCCCTGCTCGGCAGGGAGTCTGCTTCTCCCTCTGACCCTCCTCCCTCTCATGCTCTCTGTCTCTCATTCTCTCTGTCTCAAATAAATAAATAAAATCTTTAAAAAAAAAAAAAAAACTCTGTCACTCTCTTGGTGAGCTCATCCAGTCTTGTGGTTTTAAATATCATCAGTGGTGGACACTATGATGAACCACCCAGATACTCCTACAAGGA
>NW_027767903.1:0-295 GCF_054177405.1 Leptonychotes weddellii
CCCCTCTGCTAATATGCAGGCATTTTACGGGACACAGTAAGGGAGGCGCGGACGCTTTTACTGTTCTCCTTGAGGCAGCGAACGTTGCCCTGAGACGTCCATTATCGAGCACCTCACCGCTGTCCAGCTGGCTCCCAGTCAATTATCCCCAGTAATGTGCCTACTAATGAGGCGTCGCCCTTCCTGGCAGGTCCGCACCGCGGCCCCAGGGCCCGTCCCGAGCGGGGCTGGAACGCGCTGGCACAACATCGTAAACACTGGCTAATTACGCCGCAGTTTATGACTTCGCAAAGGT
>NW_027767904.1:0-295 GCF_054177405.1 Leptonychotes weddellii
GTTTGTTTTTCAGAGTCCATCGTCTCTCATGGTTCATCTCCCCCTCCGATATCCCCACCTTCATTCTTCCCCTCCTGCTATCTTCTTCTTCTTCTTTTTTTTTTTTAACATATAATGTATTATTTGTTTCAGAGGTACAGATCTGTGATTCAGCAGTCTTACACAATTCACCGCTCACCATAGCTAATTCAAAGTATTTTTAAGACTTTATTTTTTAGAGCAGTTATAGGTCTACAACAAAATTGAAAGAAAGGTACAAAGATTCAAATATACCCTCTGCCCTGACACAGACATA
>NW_027767905.1:0-295 GCF_054177405.1 Leptonychotes weddellii
CTTAAGGCTCTACTTGACTACTTAAGAATTTCCAGCCAATAATGTCTAAGCATAAACAATATAGTCATCACTGCAGTATAACTAGATCTACCCTATCTGAGTGCCAGATATCTTGTTAAGCATTTTACATTTATTAACTCATTAATTCTCACAATAACCCTATGAGGTAGATATTTTATTATCTCCCCTTTACAGATGAGGAAACTGAGGCCTAGAGTAGTTAAGTAGTTTTCCCATGGTCAAAATCCACCAAGTGGCAGAGCTTAGATTTGAACCCATGGAGTCAGGCCTCAGC
>NW_027767906.1:0-295 GCF_054177405.1 Leptonychotes weddellii
AAGAATAAAAACATACTTGGTCCCTAAATATTCACTGTTCAAATCGGATTACAACTTGAGCTTAAAATAGCTGTTATTTTTTTCTCCAAATATTGCTAATATTTAGCCCAAGCTTTGTTCTTATTGTACGTTTGATATAAACTAAAAATACGAAATTTAGAATAAACAAAATATTTCATCTATTTTTGCCAAACAAATTATTGATTTTTTTCATGATTCATATGATTAATTTAAAAAAACCATTGATGACCCAACAAAATATGGATTGAATATTCAGAACCAACATTTAAGAAAA
>NW_027767907.1:0-295 GCF_054177405.1 Leptonychotes weddellii
ATGTTTCGCAGGGGCTAGTGGGAATAGAGAGTGACTGCTAATGGGCATGGGATTTCTTTTTTGGCTGATGAAAGTATTCTAAAATTAGGTAATGACGATGATTGCACAACTCTGTGAATATTCTAAAAACCATGAATTGTACAAATCAAAAGGATAAGTTTTATGGTATATAAACTATATCTCAATAAGATAGATAGATCGATAGATAGATAGACTGACATTTATGAACTATGGAATTCTGAAACTCAACCTGTCTGAAATCCTTAGCTGTAAAGTGGAAATATTAATGCCTTGT
>NW_027767908.1:0-295 GCF_054177405.1 Leptonychotes weddellii
ACACTTACTCTACCTCATATACGAAATGCACTGATAATCCTAGGTTTGCTTTCGTCTTGTTTATATCCGCCTGCCACCCCCCAACACACAATGAACGTAAGATCCAGGAGGGCAGGAACTTTTGTCTATCTTGTCCACTGTTGAATCCCCCAACACCCAGAACATGCTAGTACATACGTTGGAGTGAATGCTAGAGTGAGGAGAGCCCTGGGGGCCGACTCACCTCGTGGGGCAGGTGTCCCTACTCCCAGCCCTGCCCTGGGTGACCGGGTACTGCTGCCTGCCACCTCAGGGG
>NW_027767909.1:0-295 GCF_054177405.1 Leptonychotes weddellii
TCATCATTCTCCCCCAACACCCCCCTTTTGTCGAAACACATTATCATGTCACTTTTTGCCCTAAAAAAACCAAAACAAACAAAACGCACATGATACCGCCATTGCTTCATATGCATTCAAGACCCTGACATCACTTGCCTTTTCAGTCCTTCTCTTGCCACTTCTCTTCCCCCTCCATTCCTTCCCAAATCAAATGCTACACCAGGGATGGCAAATGGATCCATTTTGATTAATAGGAAGTAGCTGCATGAAACAATGTTTTAAGAAGTATCATGTCAGACTGGCCAAGTCCACC
>NW_027767910.1:0-3902 GCF_054177405.1 Leptonychotes weddellii
GATTGCTGGATCCTAAGTGTAAGTGTATGTTCTGTTTTGTGAGAAACAGCCAAACTGTCTTCCAAAGTGGCTGCGCCATTTTGCATTCCCACCAGCCATGAATGGGAGTTCCTGTTGCTGCATTAAGTGATTCCCAATGGGAGAAAATTTCTATGCATTTTATGCCTTCTGAGTAACCTTGGTCTCTTTTTAAAGAACATATTGCACCCCTCTTTGCTTTGCTCTTCTAATCATTGAATCATGAATGTCACTAGTATTGATCACGATCTGTAGACCGTGTTTATTTTTGCAAGTTTCATGTCCCTCTTCTGAGGGAATCGATTCAATATGAAGATTAGAAACAGAAGACAATCTTGTTTTTGTCAAAAACAACATTTAAGAAAAATGCAAAAGTAAACAAAACAGAAATAATTCAGGAATAAAGCATTAAGGAAGACTACCTGTTTTCCCGATTTGTATAGCTCTCATGCCTTGGACTTGAACATTAACTCAGCAGGAGCCTTCCCTGCAGATGGCACATGCTGGTATTCTTCACAACAAATACTAGGCATCCAGGAGGAAAGGATGATTGCAACCTTAACTCTTAAAAAGAGAGAAAGAGAGACTCATGCAGCAAAAACAAAACCAGTCAATACTATGGAAGTAAGAAGAGGCGTTAGTTTTATTTTTGAAGTACAATCTGAGGATCTTGGTAAAATCTGACCATGATTATCAAACACAGCAGCGTGCTAAGGGACCTGGGCTTTTCCAGTCCAGATGCTTTCATTCTACTCTGTGTCTCCAGCTAATTCAAGGTTAGATGTCAGGACTCCATTTGCTCGAATGATATAAACCATAAATAGCTCTAGCCTTGGATGGTTAGAAGACTCCTGGAAGTTTCGAGGAATGAGAACAAACGGTCATGTAGGTTTCAAAGTTGGCTTGCTCCTTTCCTCGCCTTGTTTGTTGTTCTGTTTCATTTTGTTTAACTGTGTCTGCCCATGGCACATTAGTCCACTTAGTCCTTCGGGCTGAACTGTGACCTGTGACCTCCCTCCACTTTAAAATAGACCACTTGCATTTGGGCGAAGTCCAGATCTGCTTCCAGCTCGCAACCTAAATGTTCCGGCCTCCTCGTCGCTCTGTGCTTACTACTGTTCATGTGCAAGTTACAAAAGCCAGAGCAATCTCCAGCCTCCATCAAGCGCAGAGCTCCAATTTAAGAGTAATGGCTGGAATAGGTGTTATTTGTACCCGGTGTCAAGCGGTGATTGTTCACATCTGGCTGCAAGCTGAATAGGGCTTTAGATTATTCAGAGCAGTGCAGAAAACCGGTGGTGAGGGGGTGGGGGGTTGGGAAGGTGGTTTTGACTTATCTTGTGGTTTCCAGGCAAGTAACAAAGTGACCTTATTAATAAAGAAACATAATCAAGCATGTTGCCTTTAATAATAAGGGATCACATGGGCATATATCCATTCTTACCAAGGCCCCAAATTCAAAAGAATGAGCCTATTAAAGTATCAAAGTCAAATTGGCATTCTTGCCCGTAAGCTTTTCTGAGAAGAGTATTGATTACGACCCAACGAAGAGGTTGCCACTCACAGGCACCGCATGCAAACACGTGTGTGTGCGTACATGTTAATATTAGCTGCGGTTCACACCTAATTTCTCCATAGCACAGAAGCAATGATATTTACAAATCTTATTTCTACTCTCTTCTCCTTCTTCTTCCCTTTTTCTCCTCCTTGGCCCTTCTGTATAATGTACACAGAGTACATAGTTAGGGCTCAGTTCTTATACCCTAGGTTTAGAATGAAGCCACACGTAAAAGCTGTGTGAATACTGATAGAGAGACTCTAAGACATGCCGGCTACTGCTTTTTCTTGAGAGAAATCTCCTGGGGTGAAAAGCACACACAACATCAGTTGCTATTCAAATATTTCATCTCATGCACTGATGCAGAACAGCATAAAAATGTATGTGGAGTACATACCGTTCTGTGTGACAGAAAAATAGGAATGTGGATTATAATTAGAGAGCACCTAAAAAAATCCACTACATGGGAAGCTAGACACAGATTTGAAAAATTAAAACAATATAGAAAATAGAATTTCAACCTAAGAAGACAATCTATTCTCCAAGAAACCTGAAGAACCGCTTAGGGTTGCCTTTTACCCTGAAATGTTCCTTGCTACCTCTTCCAATATTAATTTGCAAAACTGAGTGAGTCCTAGAGCAACAGATAGTAAAATATACCAAAAAAATATAAATTGCCCTGTCATTCTTTTAATATCATACAATGAGATAATGTAAATTAATCAGATAAGGAGATAATTAAACACATCTTTTTTTTTTTAACGACACAATTGAACATCAAAGAAATAATGCGGAAAAGATTATTTTTAAGCTTTCATCTCGACAGCTGCCCTTTAATTCATTTTTAGGTAGGGACCTTGCATAATACATAAGAAACCCTGAGAACAAAAGGTGTAAGTGGTGGTGCTCCGAGGTACAAGATTGCTCTGGATATTTGTCTTCCTCTGCAAGGCTGCAGCCCTTAGCTAAAATACATAAGACTGGGTGAGGATAGCCTGCCCTTTATTTCCTTTTATTTTATAAATCTTCACAAGAAATCAGCACCAAGAATAAGAATTTTGCAGGAATGCCCACACTCCTGAAACAGAGTTGATTTCTACATTCAGAGTCTGATTTTTCTAGCATGTAATTCACAGCCTTATTATGATCAGTATGATACAATTCATTCTGTCCTGAGCTATTGAAAAGCATGACTTCAGTGAAAACGGTGAATGTTCAAGATGACAACTGGAAGTGTCTTTTCCTCCAGGAGCTTTTTTTTTTCTACTTAGTCCACCCTTGGGAGACCAGCGGCAGTCATCATACAGTGATCTTCCTCTCTTGCCATCTGTACCTTCTACAGGAGTCACCCCAGTGTTTTGCAAGCTTTGTTTTTAGACTTGGTACTTCCGTTGATAAGCACTGAGGATTGCACTTCATCCTCTGTGACATCGGAGTGCCCGCAAGAGGCCACTCCTTCTGGTATTCACACCTTCTCGGAGTGCCTTCTCCTTAAATCTGGGCTGGGCCTGAAACTTATATTGAACAACAAAACGATGGAAGCGGTATTGGACCAGGTCCAGGCCTGAGGCTGGAGAAGGCCTGGCAACCCCTTCCTTTGCATTCCTGGGGGCCCTGGCTTCCCTGGGAGAAAGGCTGGCTACCCGGCTAGAGAGACTGTGTGGTGAGACCATGTGGCGAGAACATACAGAGAAGCAGAAACCTTGAGTCTACAGGAGGAAAATGATTTCCCCTGCTGAAAGAGAAAATGGAAGTCCCAGGCCTAGGACCCCTGTTGGGTGACGTTGAGCCAAACGCCTCCTACCATCCCAACAAACCATTCCCTTGTGCCATGGTGAGAAAAGATAAAAGGGTGGTTGTTTTAAGCCATAAAGGTTTAGAGTTGTTTGTTCATAGCAGCATACAACCAAAATATTTCTATTGACTTGACTGCTTTCACATCTAAAGAGTCAAACAAAATTTATTTTTCACAACCAATAACATGCAGGGCCCCCTTCAATTAGGATACTGTATCCAGCATCCCCAGCTTCTACTCCGTCTCCTAGATTGAGAGTCTCTAAGAGACAAGTTAATGCAATTCTTAGAGGAAAGATGTCTTTAACGGCTTTAGGTCTTTAAAAGTATTAGTTCACATGAGAGACGATGGACTCTGAAAAACAAACTGAGGGTTCTAGAGGGGAGGGGGGTGGGAGGATGGGTTGGCCTGGTGGTGGGTATTGAGGAGGGCACGTTCTGCATGGAGCACTGGGTGTTGTGCACGAACAATGAATCATGGAACACTTCATCTAGAACTAATGATGTAATGTATGGGGATTAACATAAGAAT
>NW_027767911.1:0-295 GCF_054177405.1 Leptonychotes weddellii
TCTCTGCCTTTCTGCCTTTAGTGCCTACCACTCTAGTTTCATTTGCTCAATTACTGTATTCAGCTACAATAGCCTGTTCTGGAGACAAAGCCATATGGTATGCCATGCTCAAGTGTTCTATGTCTGTCAAGGTCCAGTAACATGTTAAGAGTTGTTTTTAAAAAGGTGTTTATAATCCTTCACTGCCAGTGGCATGACCCTGTCCTAGTACCCAGGGATCTGCTTTGTATTTTTCCCACTGGAATTTGCCATAAACTTCAAATGTATCTTTTTTCATCACTAAGATTACAATAAC
>NW_027767912.1:0-295 GCF_054177405.1 Leptonychotes weddellii
GGCATATTTTTGCCTCCTTTGTCAAAGATTAATTGACCATATAACTGTGGGTTTCTTTCTGGGCTGTCTATTCTGTTATATTGTTCTATATGGGCTTGTGTGTGTGTGTGTGTGTGTGTGTGTGTGTGTGTGTGTGTGTGCCAGTACCATACTGTCTTGATTACCACAGCTTTATAGTATATCTTGAAATCTGGGATTGTGACACCTCCAGTTTTGTTCTTCTTTTTCAAGATTGCTTTGGCTATTCAGGTCTTTTGTGGTTCTGTACAAATTTTAGTATTATTTCTTCTAGTTC
>NW_027767913.1:0-295 GCF_054177405.1 Leptonychotes weddellii
TCCCAGCATCTGAGGGCTCCTGGCTACAGTGGTATTCCATCAGTTTCTCCACGCCTTGACGCAGTAGTGGCAAAAGGAGTAGCCCCGTGTCCTTCTGGGAACACCACCACTTCCTCCCATTTCCCTCCTCATTTCAATTAAGCATCCACCACCCTGTGAACCTAAGGCTTTCAGTCTTTATCTGTTCTTAATAGGCATGGTGCTTCTTCACTTCCTGAGCTAGGTGCTCCTAGTGTGGATTGTGAGAGCTGTGTGTGTGTGTGTGTGTGTGTGTGTGTGTGTGTGTGTGTGTGTG
>NW_027767914.1:0-295 GCF_054177405.1 Leptonychotes weddellii
GGGGGTGTGAGGACTTCTTACTGTGCCCAACAGACGCCTGCTTCTGTCATCTGGTTTTCATAGCAAGAATCAAAAGTTGAGAATCTCACTGTAGTGTTTGTATCGGTTTATCAGGAATCAGAAAGCAGAGGCGAGGAGGGACTGTTCCGTCCCCACCTCTGGCGTGCGGGTCCGTGCCCATGGTCACGACAGTTTGGGATGGAGGGAGGGTCTCGGTGTAGAGTCTCAGCCGGCTTGCTCTCCCTGCAGCCCTGGAGCTGGACCGGAACCGAGTCCTGGAGACCGCGCCTCTCAG
>NW_027767915.1:0-295 GCF_054177405.1 Leptonychotes weddellii
CCATCCCAGGTGGAAGAAGTCAGTGGGGGCGCTGGTGCAGGATTGAGGGGGATAAGCTGGTAAGTCCATTTGCCAGTAATGGTGATATGAGAGTTTGCCCCCCTGCCTGGCTGGGCAAGCTAGAGGCAGTGAGGAGGAACAGCACACCAGGCAGCAGAAAACCGGGACTGACGGGGGCCAGGAAAACCATGGTGAAATGTGCTCAGGAGTAGACAGCAGAGGGCCAGTAAAAGTGGGGTCTACGACCTTAGTTAGAGGGAGCCATCATGGCTAACCTGACAGCAAATGAAACCTG
>NW_027767916.1:0-295 GCF_054177405.1 Leptonychotes weddellii
ATGCCCACCAGCTGCTAATTAAATATTATATAGGTATTGTGAGGGGATCTGCAGCTTATCATCTCCATGGTCACTGACTAAATTCAGACATGTCTCATTGTTCACCAGAGTTATTACAAATTTTTTCCTAATCTTATCACCAGTCATCTTTCCTTCAGCTTATTCTCCATACTGTGGCCCTAGAGATTTTTTTTTTTTTTAAAGATTTTATTTATTTATTTGAGACAGAGAGAATGAGAGAGACAGAGAGCACATGAGAGGGGGGAGGGTCAGAGGGAGAAGCAGACTCCCTGCC
>NW_027767917.1:0-295 GCF_054177405.1 Leptonychotes weddellii
AGACCAATGATTAAGAAACCTTTATCATCTTACCTAAGAAATAAACCAGTTTCAATATTATACTATTCTACTTTCCATTTAAAACTCATTTATTCTGATCTTAGTCCTGACCACTCATAAAATTCTTTTCCAAGGATTCCTTTTTCCACAACCTTTTATAAACTTTTAAAAAATATTCAAGTATTTCCCCTCTCTAAGCAACCGGTCTCATTTTAGAATAAAATTACTCTTTTCCTTCAACAAATACATCTCTATCTCTCATAATTTTCTTACCAAGAGCATACATCTTATTCTC
>NW_027767918.1:0-295 GCF_054177405.1 Leptonychotes weddellii
GCAGTGGGTTCACATTCTTTCTGTCATTCTTACATCACTGTTTGAGACTATAAAATAAACTTAGTACAGTTTGGAGACATAAACTCAGCGATTGTGAAACACAAGCAAGTAGGGGAAAAAGTGGTGTCAGTGTAGAGGAAGGAAGAGAAATCTCAGGAAACTCACAAAAATAGATTTTATATGTTTAGGAACAAAGACAAAAACAGTAGATTATTACAGGTATCAAAGTTCAGAGTCAAGGATAGGGGGCCATGGTCAGAATACAAGTCAAGATCATGACTTGGCAAAAGCCCTT
>NW_027767919.1:0-295 GCF_054177405.1 Leptonychotes weddellii
TTAAGAGTCTTGAGTGTTTTAGAGGAAAGGAAGTTTGGCAACACACTAAAGGAAGAGTCATCTTCAAAAGCAGCTGCCAAATCATTTTTTTTTTTTAAGATTTTATTTATTTATTTGACAGAGAGAGAGAGACAGAGAGAGAGGGAACACAAGCAGGGGGAGTGGCAGTGGGAGAAGCAGGCTTCCCGCCGGGCAGGGAGCCCGATGTGGGGCTCAATCCCAGAACCCTGGGATCATGACCGGAGCCGAAGGCAGACGCTTAACGACTGAGCCACCCAGGCACCCCCAAATCATG
>NW_027767920.1:0-3901 GCF_054177405.1 Leptonychotes weddellii
TTTTTTTTTAAAGATTTTATTTATTTATTTGAGAGAGAGAGAATGAGAGACAGAGAGCATGAGAGGGAGGAGGGTCAGAGGGAGAAGCAGACTCCCTGCCGAGCAGGGAGCCCGATGCGGGACTCGATCCCGGGACTCCAGGATCATGACCTGAGCCGAAGGCAGTCGCTTAACCAACTGAGCCACCCAGGCGCCCCATCTAATAGCATTTTTGCTTTCTGAGTGATGGCCTCATTTCCACGGGACAGGCCTCACCCCATTCCCCGATTGTGGGACTTGGGCTTTAGGTGACAGACCTAAGTTCCTGTCTCAGCTGCCCACCCAGCCAGTCACACCTCCTTGGAGTCTGTATTTGGCCCTGAGCTCCCTGGGCTACTCACCTGCCCACACAGGACTTTGAATGTCATGTGGGCACACTGCTACTCTCTCATGGGCCACCCTCAAGGCTGATGCCTGCCTTTGGGACCCTCTGCTCTCCTTTTCAAATCTGACCTTCCAGTATCAGTCACTCGGCCACCCCCAGCCAGACTCTACCCAGAGCTGCTGGCCTCCAAGTCTGCCCTTCTAACTCTATTCCTAGGTTCGCATGCAGCCAAGTTCTTGTCCTCATGGCCTTGTGCGGTTTGTGGTCCTGATCAAATTAAGACAGTCATGGCTTGGGGTGGGCACAACGTTTCTCCAAGGACCCACTTCTTTCTCAGCTACTGTATTTGGCTGGAGTTTGGGAGGAATGAGATAGGAGCTGGGACGCAGGGAGTTGTTGGGCCTCTGTGGTTAGAAGCTCCGAATCTGGTGTAGCAGATTCTCTCTAGGATCTCCACCTCTGCTTGGGTGGACAGCTCTGACTGAAGCCAACAGTCCTGCCTCACACACATGTGCCTGGTTCAGTTGGATTCCCCAGAAGCAGAGCCTGAGTTGAGGATTAGGTGCCATGATTTCCTGAGAGAGGGAAGCAGAAGGTGGCCTCAGGGAAAGTTTCTTCTTGGCCTGATCCACAGGGAAGATCTAGAACATAAACGGTACCCCAGTGTGGACCCCGTCCTACCTGAGGCAAGGAAGTCCCCATTTCAGTTGGTCATAGACTGTAGGCTACTCATCTTCCAGGCTAATGGCTCCCATCAGCTGAGGGCTGTTCTCTGGAGAAGGGCCAATGTCCACAGTTCACAGCTGTGTGGGCGCTGAGCCTGGCAAAGGGGATTTGGGTGGAGTGTTCTAACAGCACTGACCACAGCATCTTTCTCTGTCTGAGTCTTCTGAGCCGGGGGCTCTCTTAGCCTGACAGCCAGTGTAGCCTGAAATGTGGGGATGAGGGCTAGCTCTCCTGGTAGTAGCCCTTGGCCAGTGAGGGATGGGAGCCATCAGAAAATGTCCATCTCCTGCCACAGGAACAGACCAATCTGGGGAATGTTCTATGCAGTCCCTGGACGTTCTGGCAGAATCTGGCTGCCTACAGCGGATCTTGAGAGCATCCTTAGGGCCTTCATTCTTTCCCCCTCCTCCCTCCTATCTCCTGGAATCATTTCCCAAATGCACACCCTTGCTTGGGCACTGCATTCAGGGTGACCCAGACTAGAACACATCGAGGAGGGGATTGCTAGGGGGCAGAAGTTTAGGCTATACCCTGAGGGTAATGGAGACTCATGGAAAGGTTTTGTGCTGGGTCAGGGTGACTGAACTGGGTTTTTACTTTAGGACAGTCCCACCGTGGGAAGGAGGTAAGAAGTGGACAATGTCACAGTGGGCCCTGGGAGAGGGGGTTGGCTGGCGGGTGTTGGGGGAGGAAAAGGAAAGGAGTCACCGAGAAGGAGAGAGAGACGTCACTCGGGCTGAATGGAGTGGGTAGGGAGAGTCTGTGGCCCAAAGCCCAGGGCCCGGGGCAGGATGAGGCCTCAGAGAAGAGCTGGTTTGGGGACAGCAGTTTGCCCAGTGCCTTTCCCTCTCGAAAGGAGCAATGACTCCATGAAACATCCAGAAGAGGCAAGTCTATAGAGACAGAAAGTAGATTAGTAGCTGCTTAGGGCTAGTGTGGGTGGGGGGTGGGGCTCCTGGAAGGATTGGGCATTGGGTGTTGGTGATTGCCGAAGGGGTTTGCAATGTTCTAAAATTAACTGTGGAGATGACTGTACAACTCCACAAATATACGTAAAACCATTGAGTTGTATACTTTAAGTGAATGATTTATGTGGTACCTCAATTATATCACAATAAGGCTGTTATTTTAAAAACAACAACGACGAGTGCAAAGTTGTGCAAGGGATATGGGATTGGCTGTGGGAGGGAACTCTGCTGACTAATGGGAGGTGGGATGGACCTCAAAAGTCCTGTTACTCACTGACCTTATTTACCAGTGGAACGCCGGGCCCGTCTTGCCCATGAGACTGGGTGAGTCAGGGGCTTTAACCCCGTCTCTAGACTCCCCTGACTACCTCCATCCACTTTGCCTGCAGCCGCCCCCCACCGCCCTGGCCCCTCCATCCAGCAGCATCGCCTCCCTTTTGGCTGGCGGCCTGCTGAGAGGTGGGTGACAAATTGGATGAGTGAACTTTCTTCATTCTGCCCCCACCCTGCCCTACTGGTGAGTCTGACTGCCCACCCCCGCCCCCCGCCCCAGGGGTCTTCATGCTGCCAAGGAAGCGGCCTGGGAGGACCTGCCTTGGGTGGAGGGACGAGACGTTTGGTTCTCTGAACAAGAAGGGTAGGGAAATTGAGTCTGACACCTGGCAAGGTCCACTGCCCAGGCAGCACACTGTGGAGGCTGGCCCTCACCCCGGCAAGGCGCTCCCAGGCCAGGCCCTTGCTGGGGGTCCTGGCAGAGGCCAGAAGTGGGTGCGCCGGGAGACTGCGGTGGGCTGGGGAGGGCAGGACGCCTAGCGGGTAATGGAAAAGCTTGAGCACTGGTCATGGCGGGCCTGCAGTATTCGTGGGTTGATGATAACCACAGAGGAGGAATTTGTGAGCTTTGGCCAAAGATGCTGGGATTCCTGGCGGCCACCCCGGAGCACATGCTTGCACTACACCTGGGGCCTTCTTATCACCCTTGTCCCGCTCTTGCTGCCAGCAAGACCCCCAAGCCCTTCTGCCTCAGATGCCTCCATCAACTTTCTCATTCCCACTCCTGGCGGCTCTCTCCAGGCCAAGAGCTTAGCGAGGCACTGGCACTTCAGGTGTCTCTCCCACCTTCCCAGTGTCAGCAGACCCTCTGCGGAGCTTGGCCACCCTGCCTTGGTGGCCCCAAGACCCAGGGCTGCGCCACATCCACCTGGTAGAGCCTTTGCTCTCCTGTGTGTTGGTTGGCCTGGACCTTGCCTCCTTCCTGGAACAAAGTGGCCTGTCCCCAGGGTACCTCCCAACTGTCTGGCACCCCAGACCCTGGGCCTCTCACTGATTGGAAACCCCCATCTTGTCAGCTGCCTACGTCATGCCCGATGCTTCACTCACATTTGCAAATGCCTGGGAGGCAACTGGGTCCACTTCCTGCCCATTAGCTTATCCGGAGCCAAATACTCATCGGTGACACTGGTCAGAGGGGCTTCTGAGACTGAAATGAAATGTGGGGCTGGATGAGCAGCCACGGTCAGTGGAGGGGCCCGGGTGCGGAGCTGCTCTCGGCAGTTCTGCTCAGGTTCTTATTCTGTTATTATCGCCTCCAGTCTCACTCACCACAGAAGTATCGCCATCACCACTGATACCTCCTCCAAACTGTCATTTCCTCCACCCTCACCTCTCCCCTCCCCTCCATCCTCACCTTCACCCTAATCTCCATCCTCATCTCCACCTTCACCTCCACCTTCACCTCTACCCTCACCTTCGCCCTCACTTCTACCCTCATCTCCATCCTCACATCTACCCTCACCTCCATCTTCACCTCCACTCTCACCTTCACCCTCACTTCTACCCTCAT
>NW_027767921.1:0-295 GCF_054177405.1 Leptonychotes weddellii
ATCTATGGTTTTCTGAAGGTTTGAGATCTACAGAAACACCAGCTCTCACCGAGGTAGTTTTGTATGGCTTTAGCCCTTCACATCTGGTGGTACAGAATTAACGTACTAACGTTTACTGTTTCATACATGAAAAGATGGAAAGAACTCAAGGTTTGGGGAGGGCGGGTCAAACACTTCTAGGTGGTATCTAAGTTGTTCCTCTTAACTAGTGTGCCACCTAAGCCATCTTCAGTTAGTGAAGGCTCATTCGTGAGAAATGAATCCAAGACCTAAGGATGAGAGTTGAACTGGAGAC
>NW_027767922.1:0-295 GCF_054177405.1 Leptonychotes weddellii
GCTCAGTGAGGAAAGCTGAGATGGGCCAAAAGCTAGGCCACACAACAAACAGTGGGCCGGGGCGAGAATGCAAAGGAAAAGTTGTTGGAGGAAATTCAAAGTGCCTTGTGGTGAACACGCGAACGATAAGAGAGCAGAACAGCCTCACTGCGGACGCGCCGAAGGTCTGAGGGGTCGGCCTAGAAGAGCAAACGAGCCAGGACGTTCCGTTAAGCCAAAGCCTGACCCTGAGCCAGGCGCTGACTCGCTTCGGTTGGGCGAAGGCTGAGAGCAGTGAGGAAGCTGCAGGGGGACC
>NW_027767923.1:0-295 GCF_054177405.1 Leptonychotes weddellii
GTGCTCGCTAGGAGCAGCTTTCCATCATTGGGGATGGAAATGAGGGTAATCAGAAATATCGTTCTGTCTGCATTGCCAGCTCAGATCTTCTCTGTGACCAGCCTCTTTCCCCTTTGCTTGTCCAAGTCCTCATCCCGTCAGAAATCAATTTATTCATGCAAGTGGGACAATGATAGGCAAATTGAGCAGGAAAAAAAAATAATAAATTCAACTACGCAGCATTTGAGGCTTGAATTCCAGTAAAACAAAACTTCCCGTCTTCCTCCTCCCACTCACACGAAAGCATTTACGTTGA
>NW_027767924.1:0-295 GCF_054177405.1 Leptonychotes weddellii
TGAAATTTCTCCTATCTTAACTTTTAAAAAAGTTAAGTATCGTGTGCAGTTTTCTTTAAATAGCGGAACTTTAACTCCTTTACTTTTATTTTGGTTTTTTGCTTTACATCCATTTATTGTTGCATTATTATTACATTTTTTATTGTCCTTACATTTATTTACTGCTATTGCATTTATGATTACCATTATTAATAATAGCCTCCGTGGTGTAGTAATAATAGTGGTAGTAGTGGTGGGACGTTTGTGTGTTCTAGCTTTGGACCCAATTCTCTAGCTGGTTTCTTACTGTAGTGAG
>NW_027767925.1:0-295 GCF_054177405.1 Leptonychotes weddellii
TGGCTGGTGCTATTCTTACCATCCTTTTTCTTTTCTTTTTAAGATTTTATTTATTTATTTCAGACAGAGAGAGACACAGCGAGAGAGGGAACACAAGCAGGGGGAGTGGGAGACGGAGAAGGAGGCTTCCCGCAGAGCAGGGAGCCCAACGCGGGGCTCGATCCCAGGACCCCGGGATCATGACCTGAGCCCAAGGCAGACGCTTAACGACTAAGCCACCCAGGTGCCCCTCTTATTATCCTTTTTCATATGGGAAAATGAGGCCCAAAAGTTTAAGTTATTTTCCCAAAATCAT
>NW_027767926.1:0-295 GCF_054177405.1 Leptonychotes weddellii
AATTTACTTGGTTATAAAATCCACAAGGAAAATAGTTTTATTATCCACCAAATTTTTAAATTGGGTATTTGGGATAGGTTTTGATTGGTGCTTTATAAGATTTCCCACAACTGGTTCCACTTGTCAGTCTACACATTTCATCAGTTCCCTTCTTTCCAACTATCTTCTGCTGGATCTCAGCTGCTATTCACAGCCCCCCCGCCTTTTTAGGTAGGATTTTTGACAAAGAGAATTCATTCGTAAACATGTTCAATGACTGGACTTACAAAAAATATTTTGTTAAATCTCACTGTAT
>NW_027767927.1:0-295 GCF_054177405.1 Leptonychotes weddellii
TTTGTAACTTTTTATGTGATAAAGAAGGTAATATCAAATATTGAATCATATGTTTAAGCAGTTGAAATTATGAGCAGTATAATAATGATGACTACTGACTTAGATTCGTGTAGGAGGAGTGATTATTCTCAGTGGTTCAAAATGTGCAGTTCTGTATTGCCAGTCACTAATGCCAAGATTAAAGATTTATTTTGCCTTGTGATCTCTGTGTAGTTGACTTCAGAGAGTGGGGTCATAAAATCAGCACAATTGCCTATTGTAGAATCACACCTTCCAGGGTGGGACCTTTGTAGTT
>NW_027767928.1:0-295 GCF_054177405.1 Leptonychotes weddellii
CAACAAAAAGCAACCCAACACTCTGATTAAAAAATGGACAGAAGATCTGACTGGACATTTTTCCAAAGAAGACATCCAGATGGCCAACAGGCAGAAGAAAAGATGCTCAACCTCACTCAGCATCAGGGAAATGCCAGTGAAAAACACAATGAGATATCACTTCACACCTGTCAGAATGGTTATTTTTATTTATTTATTTTTTTGGTCTTTTTTTTTTTATTCTTATGTTAATCCCCATACATTACATCATTAGTTTTAGATGTAGTGTTCCATGATTCATTGTTTGTGCATAACA
>NW_027767929.1:0-295 GCF_054177405.1 Leptonychotes weddellii
CATCACTTTAAGATTATCAGATTTGACACATGGAATATTAGGGAAAAGGTGTTGTTTTCAAGAAAATATGCCAATAATTTAGAATATTTGGAGTTGTTTCCTTAGAATATAATAAAAATTCTTTCTTAACTAGAAAAATTTTTAGAGAATTATGTGCAAAACACATATTAGAGCTCAAATAAATATTGACCTTTTTTTTCTCAAAACACCTCACACAATTCTAAATCATTTATTTATTACACATTTTAAAAATGGCATTCTCACCCCAATGTTCAGAGAAGCAATGTCCGCAATA
>NW_027767930.1:0-295 GCF_054177405.1 Leptonychotes weddellii
TACTTGCTTTTCTGAGAAGGGAGAGTAGTAGTGCTTTTAAAATGTGTGGGGGCATTCTTGTGACCATTTAATAAATTTGCACCCAGGAGTGAGCATGAGCTGGAAGATGGGAATCTTCTGTCTCCTTGGTCATTCTCTATCACAGAAAGAACATCACATAAAACCCTGAGGAGATTATAATGTTTAAAGAAGCATATTTTTCACATACAATTTCTTCCAAAAACAAGACAGTCACTTCATCTGGTACTCAATGAAAGAAACCATGATTTGCTCCAAAGCCAGAAGAAAAAAAAGA
>NW_027767931.1:0-3901 GCF_054177405.1 Leptonychotes weddellii
CCTCCTCCACAGTGGCATACGTGACAAAGCCAAAGCCTCTGGAGCGCTTGGTGTTTGGATCTCTCATTACCACACAGTCCGTAAGCGTTCCCCATTGCTCAAAATGGCTCCTCAAACTCTCATCGGTTGTTTCAAAGCTCAAACCTCCGATGAAGAGCTTCCGCAGCTGTTCAGGCTCTTTGGGAGACTCTGACTTAGATATGACGGCGGTGGGAGGGGAGACTTTAACGATGCTTACTCGGCGGCGTCCACGAGCAGAAAGGAGATTATCTTTTCTTAACGCTTATTGGTCATATGAGTTTCTGCTGTGAATTTCCTGTTCATAGCATTTGCTCATTTTCCACGTTGTAACCACTCGCATCATTTCTGCTTTTTTTCTTGATCTGTGGGACCCAGTGAAGGTTAAAACCTGTTTTTCTTTTCTCATCTATAATAACTCATCAAAACATTTCCTGAGTCCGTGGGTAACCAGAAAAAAAATTAGCAAGTGTTTAAAAGATGAAGAATTGCACGTGAGTCCTTTACACACAGGAGTTGGGAGTCTTAGGGTAGAGTTGATGGGTTGAGTAGTAATAACCTCTTTTCTTTGTGGGTGCCATTACATACTTTTAAAGTACTTCTAGATCTGTCACTTCTCAAAGCAGCCTAGTGAGGTAAGGAGGAGAGACCTTTCAACTGTGATCTTTAGACCTGGGGAAAGCTTTCCCCTAAGCCATCACAAGGAGTGGTGTCAGGTATGGCAAAGGCTCTTGTTGCCATTTTACAAATTATGGAATTTGAGTATTTTGAAATGTACATTGAAAATACATTGAAGTGTATTTGTTGAAACTAGATGGTCTTTGAGAATGTTCTACAAACTGGACTTTGCATCTTCACGATGTTGAGAACATATTCCTTTGTCCTCTGTTTCCTGTGAAAGGGCAGTAAAATTCAGAAGCTTGATTAAATTAAGGTTGGATTTTTGGCACCCATTTGGGACATCCCAGTGGGTGGACTTCGATGGGGAGTGGACGTGTAGAATGCAGGTGATCCCGGACTGAAGAGCTTCTATAGTGCAGAGCTAGGCTTAGGTTTCTGTGAGTGAACGCTTGCATGACTCAAGGCCTCACCTGCCTCCTCTCAAAAATAGGAGTGGGACATTTTCATGAGTATTTGTTATTGTGACCTTTTAAACAGTAGGGATTTGCTTTCAGCTGCCCTGTTTGCCTTGTTAATAACAGATGCCAGCTGAGCCTTACGTAGTTTTGGGACATTAGTAGCTCCGTGGCTTGGATGTGGCTGAGAAGGGGTAGGGGGTCAGTCTGGATTTTGGATTTTCTTTCAACCTCTTTGTCCCTCAAATTTCGTAGACCACTGAAAATGTATAGTAGACATTTTTCAAGTGTTTTAGCAACCAAAAAAAATGTAAAAGGGATTAAAATACTAATATATTCATTACTGATCCATTAGTAATGTGATGCTTTATAGAAAGTGAATAATCATCCCAGGCCATTTAGTCCCTCACTTTTAAATTCTCATTGGGTGTTTTGAACTGTGCCCCTACAGCTGCATGAGAAATGGTATCCAGAGGGTGAGGTCTTCCTGATAGGATCTAGTGATGAGGTGTAGAGGGGTTGGTGTTGATCTTTGGTCTCTTTCTCAGAAATACCATTTATCAGATGGGAATGACGTTTGACTGCTTAGTCGTGGAGATCTGATCAAAGCACAGGAACGTTTGCTTTTCTCACCAAAAGTTCAGAGCTCTCAGATACTGGCGTTGGTTTAGTAGCTCAAGTGTGTCAGAGTGGTGAGCTCTGTGATTCTCCAGACCTTTCCTTCATGGTCCCAAGGTGACTGCTACAGCTGTAGCCATCACCACACGCATTCCAGGAAGGATCTGGAAAGAGTCCCCCAGTCAACTCCTTGCTCTCACTGGCCATCCTTCGGAGCAAAGGAGGCAGGAAATGAGGTTTTATTTTTAGCTCTGCTCATTGCCATCCCAACAGAGGGGGAGGTTCTGTAAGGAAGAGGAGAGAGAGGACATGGAGCTGCTACCACACACATACCACCTAGAACTCAAGAAAGCTTTCCTGGTTTTGCATACCTCTTGTGTGTTCTGTGCAGGCCATCGGAAATGCCAAAACCACTCGCAATGACAACAGCAGCCGATTTGGAAAGTATATTCAGATTGGCTTTGATAAGCAGTACCACATCATTGGGGCCAACATGAGGACCTACCTGCTGGAGAAGTCCAGAGTGGTCTTTCAGGTGAGTGGTACGAGTTGGGCCCTTTTCTACTTTTTCCCCCACGAGTGATGCTCACTTGCTCCCTGACCCACTCCCTGTGCCCGGAGAGCATCTCATCTCTTGGATACACTTGTTCTTTTGGCTTTCTTTCCTTACATCAAAGAGTATTCGTGTGAATGCTATGGGCGTTAGACCCGAGAAATCTTCCCAGGTGGGTGTTGTTTTTAGATTCAATCAACAAACCTAATGAATGCCTGTTATGTACTAGCCCTGTGCTCGATACCAGAGATACAGGGAAGAAGAAGATAGTCCTGTTCCTCTTGGATTTGAGAGTCTTAGGATTAGGGGAATGTTCTGGGCTTCAGCTTCCCCAGGAACCTTCTTACTTTGTAGGTTATATTTAAACAAAAAACACAAAACACACTACTTGGCCATCTACTTAGCCTGAGAACAGTCCTCCCCCAGCCCCCTTTCAGTGTCCCCTCCCTGACCTGAGATGGCGCACGTCCTTCCCACCCTGGCACTCAGCTGCCTTCAAAGGGGACATCCAGAACAGCCTCGGCTGCTTCTCAGAGACGCCCATCAGCGTGCTGATGCTTAACAGCCCTCTAATGGATTTTTTAGCCAGCTTTTTTAGTTGTTCCCTTTTTCTGTTCAGGCTTTCTCCCCACCTCCCAAATTGTTTTGACAGCCCCAAATCCTTATATCCTGGCAGCAAAGGAAACAGCCTGCTGTGCTGGGTGCAGGTCACAGCTGCTTGTGGCTCTGGCCAGAGTCTTCTCTGAACACCCCTCAAGCCTTCCTCTTCCTTTGCTCAGGCCTCCTGACCCCCCACTCCCCAACACCACCACTCTGCCAGTTTAAGGCAGGTGTAGCCCGAATGTCCGCCATAAGTCCTGCCTCTGTCTAGGACCTTTAGTGACTGCCCCAGCCTGACGTGATGGGCAAGGGCAGAGCTCTGACTAGGTGCAAGCCTCCCAGAGGAGAAAGGGAGCCTACCACAGGCAAGTCACAGTCTGTGCAACCTGAGCTGGGCAGCACGGAGATCTGAAGTGTGTGTTGGTTGGCCAACCCACCACTTGTGGAGGAGAGGCGATCCTCTGGGAGAAAAAGAAAATAGGCGAGAGGTAAAAGTCCTCAGGCTCGAAGAAGGAGCATAACCGTGAATGGAACATCTGGAGGTGGGAGTTGCAGGTGGTAGAGCCGTGAGGGAAGACGTGAGCACAAGTCTTGACCTGTGTCACCCACAGGACTCTGGGATGAGAGCGAGTGAGGGGATGATTGCAGGGGTCACTGCCTTAAAACTGTTCAACTTTTTCCTCCTCCAGGCAGACGATGAGAGGAATTACCACATCTTCTACCAGCTCTGTGCTGCCGGCAGTCTTCCAGAATTCAAAGAGCTTGCACTAAGTATGCAAACTGGGGTCTTGTCCCAGCTCTGCCTCCGATGTGGGCATGTCCCCACCCTACCCCAGACCTCCTTGAGCGTCCGTACCCAATCCATAAACTCGGGCTAATGGTCCCCAGGCTGCCTGCCACAGAAATCCGTTTGAGGGGGGGAAGAGGCATGGGGTAGAATAGTATTTCGCAGAGCACACAAGAATTTCCAGGAGTTATTTTGAAAAATGATTCCACTTTGGACAGCATAAACAGTATGTCCCCGCCATGAGGATCT
>NW_027767932.1:0-295 GCF_054177405.1 Leptonychotes weddellii
GATGACATCACTTCTTAAAATCAAACCCATCCCAATACAAGCATTATTAGGCCATCATCATTTTCCTGTCAAGGAGACCAGAGGCTATCCTACTTTTCTCGGCACCTTCCATGCTCACCTGTGAAACTCAGGTAGCCGCACTCACCCATTCTCCCTCCCCCGCCGCCCTGTCCACGGTCCACAGTTCTGTTCTGGGGTCGGGGTTTGCCTTGAATCCTTACAAAGGTGACCGAGGTTATCTCTGCACATACAAATGTGAACTGATAAAATACATATTTAATAAACAGGATACGTG
>NW_027767933.1:0-295 GCF_054177405.1 Leptonychotes weddellii
TGTTTAAATAATAGTGCTCAGGATTGTTTTCATATCTTTAAATAAAATGTTGGCCAATGAGTAGTTTTAAAATATGTAAAAATACGATACAGTGAATATATTCATAACAAATAGGCCTTCAAAATTTTTCAATACTATTAACTACCAATACTATTAACTCATTAGTTTTCTGTGTTATATTAGGAAATCTGATTTTCCTCAAAAAAAGGAGGAAAAAAGTATAGTAGGAGTGATTTATCCCCTTGGTAATTCCTAATATCTTATAAAATACTCTATTTCCTTGTAAAAGAATATG
>NW_027767934.1:0-295 GCF_054177405.1 Leptonychotes weddellii
AACAACAAATGTTGGAGAGGTTGTGGAGAAAGGGGAACCCTCTTACACTGTTGGTGGGAATGCAAGTTGGTACAGCCACTTTGGAAAATGGTGTGGAGGTACCTCAAAAAATTAAAAATAGAGCTATCCTATGACCCAGCAATTGCACTACTGGGTATTTACCCCAAAGACACAGATGTAGTGAAAAGAAGGGCCATATGCACCCCATTGTTCATAGCAGCAATGTCCACAACAGCCAAACTATGGAAAGAGACAAGATGCCCTTCAACAGACGAATGGATAAAGAAGATGTGGT
>NW_027767935.1:0-295 GCF_054177405.1 Leptonychotes weddellii
GTTGTCCCCCTCTGCAGGCTGGGTGGCCTCATCTTTGAGGTAGGGGTGGTGGGTGTAGAGTATGGGGTGAAGGGCCTCTGAGACCTGTCTGACTCACTGACATGGGGTGGTTCTTTCCCCGATGCCTTTGATGGTGAGAGAGAAAGCAAGAACCTCAGCCTCCCATTTCCTGCTGAGCTCTGCAGTGTTTTCGCTCCCCGCCCCCGAGCCCTACCCTGTACTCCTGTATGGTGCACTTGACTTTGATTGCAAGCCATTCACTCACCAAACACTGAATGAGCACCTATTACATGCC
>NW_027767936.1:0-295 GCF_054177405.1 Leptonychotes weddellii
CCTATTTCCAGAAGTTAGATTGGTCTTATCTTATGAATATCACCTGCAATCTTATGTGATGAGATAGAGTTAGACAAGACAGATCATTGCTATAAGTTTTTTTTTTTTTTAAGATTTTATTTATTTATTTGAGAGAGAGAGAATGAGAGACAGAGAGCATGAGAGGGAGGAGGGTCAGAGGGAGAAGCAGACTCCCTGCTGAGCAGGGAGCCCGATGCGGGACTCGATCCAGGGACTCCAGGATCATGACCTGAGCCGAAGGCAGTCGCTTAACCAACTGAGCCACCCAGGCGCC
>NW_027767937.1:0-295 GCF_054177405.1 Leptonychotes weddellii
TTACCGGAGGTGCAGAGAATGACGGCATCAGGGGCGTCTGGGGAGCTCTTCCCGCATGTCCCCTTGTAATGTCGTAAGTTGCCCCAACGGAAAATCCCGACGTGGGAGGAACAGAAGAGGGTGCAGATAAAAGAGTGCTTGGGGCAGAAGATGAAGCCGGGAAGTGGGGCAGAGGAGGGTTACTGAAGGCAGCAGCAGGCGGTGGAGAGACAGGAGGTGGGATGGAAGTAGCAAGGGCTGGAACAGAAGGGACCGGTGAAGGCGGCACGAAGGGCAAGGGTGCGGAAGGCCTCAC
>NW_027767938.1:0-295 GCF_054177405.1 Leptonychotes weddellii
TAATCTCATATAAGTGGTGTCCTTATAAAGAGGGGACATCTGGACATAGACACACACAGGGAGAACCCCATGTGAGGATGGAGTCAGAGAAGGGTCCTCTCAGTTTTAGGCCCTGCTAGACAGCAGGGGGCAGAGGCAGACCCCCAGCAGAGGGGGACAAGAGTGTATGCCCCCTCAGCAGCGAGGGGACTCAGGCAAGACCCTGCATCTAGGGCTGGGGGAGGCCAGTGAGGGCGTGGAGCTCCTGGGCAGTCCAGGGGAGGGGCACCTTCCAGGAAGAGAAAAAGAGAGTGCT
>NW_027767939.1:0-295 GCF_054177405.1 Leptonychotes weddellii
TTGAAATTATAGAAATTTCAGCTAAAAGTAGAGATATAATTTCAGTTATTGGCCATATTATAAATGTGAGGAAATGATAGCTCACTGAAGCTCACATCTGAAGTTGAAAAATGGCTACCGTGTTATCTCTGACATAGGCAATTGGCTATTTCTTCTCTTAATAGCACTGATTTAAAGTCCATTTAAAATCACCATTGTCAGGCGCCTGGGTGGCTCAGTTGGTTAAGCGACTGCCTTCGGCTCAGGTCATGATCCTGGAGTCCTGAGATGGAGTCCCGCATCGGGCTCCCTGCTC
>NW_027767940.1:0-295 GCF_054177405.1 Leptonychotes weddellii
ATTCTGCTTCTATAACGCACTGATTGAAAAGAAAATGAAGTCAGCAGAGTTGTACGACTGAGCAAGCTTCTCAGCCTTTCTGTGAAAATGGAACTCGGGACATTTCATTACACCCACCATTGAAATTGAAAATGCCTTCCGCCCGACAGAGCTCAAAGTTCCTTAGTCTGAATGAACAATGGTAACAGTGCACAGTGTGTGTGAGTGGGGAAGTGGGTGTGTGTGTGGGGGAGTATTTTCTAAGCTTAAAACTATGTGATAAATAAATCAGTGGAATATTGGTCCCTTGCTCTAG
>NW_027767941.1:0-295 GCF_054177405.1 Leptonychotes weddellii
ATCTATAAAAAACTTATCAAACTCAACACCCAAAGAACAAATAATCCAATCAAGAGATGGGCAGAAGACATGAACAGACATTTTTCCAAAGAAGATATCCAAATGGCCAACAGACACATGAAAAAGTGCTCAACATCCCTGGGCATCAGGGAAATATAAATCAAAACCACAATGAGATACCACCTCACACCAGTCAGAATGGCTAAAATTAACAAGTCAAGAAACGACAGATGTTGGCGGGGATGCCGAGAAAGGGGATCCTCCTACACTGTTGGTGGGAATGCAAGTTGGTGCA
>NW_027767942.1:0-3900 GCF_054177405.1 Leptonychotes weddellii
AGCCTGGGTATTAAAGAGGGCATGTTCTGCATGGAGCACTGGGTGTTATATGCACATAATGAATTATGGAACACTACATCAAAAACTAATGATGTAATGTATGGTGATTAACATAACATAATAATAAAAAAAAACTTTCATGAAAAAAATATAAAGAAAATCTATTTTCACATAATTACGTAGTTAGAAAAGGGAAGAGCAATTTAATAGCATTTATAGTTAACTGTGGATAGTCTTCTTTGATTCTATATCAAAATTTGAAAAGCATAGCTTAAAGATTGGTTACAATGCATTTCTATGAACTTTTCATACTTTGATACTTTATAAAGTTAACTGGTCTATCTTGTACTTGGATGGGTATTTTACCCATGTCTGATTTGGAAATTAGTTCACTAAGCTGTGCAGAACTCAATATTGATGTATTTTTAATACAAAATGATACTAACATAATAAGAATATATATTATCTGTAGTATATGTATTTATTTAATCACCTTTTTAATATTACCTATAATTTCATCAGAAAAGACTTTAGGTCTTGCGAAGATATCAGACTCTCAGTGCTAGGGATACATTTTTTTAAGTTCAAAAAATTTTTTTTGCTTAAAATCTCTAATTTTATTATTGGCAACTAACACTGTTAGCTGTTTTCTTTGAAGTGACAAACTAACTGCCAAATCCCAACATAGGACTAACCATAATTTTCTTCAAGTATAAGTGGTATTCCAAGAAAAGAGCAACTAGTTCAGTTCACAACTCAAACAATCACACAACTGTTTTTCCTCAAGATAACCAACAAGCTTTGGAACATGGCAGAGTCCTTTGGGTATACTTCATATTTGGTTACACAGTATATTAAAGAAGTATGTACCTAACAGTCAAGATTTAATAAAAATAATGATTTTTTACAACTTCAGCATTCTTTATCACAAGTGCATAGTAGTGAAGACTACAATGACTACTGGTACAATTTAGTGCCATTGACCTGACTCAGTAGTTTGAAGAGATTTGTATTTTGGTACTAGTATTTGGTACTATTAGTATTTGGTACTATCATAACAAACGACAACACAATAACAAAGGCAAACAACATCTTAGTATTATTATGAAAATGGTCTCCTCTGAGAGAGGAGGGTCCATGGTTCACTCCTAGAAATGCTGATTTAAGGTCTTTCACAGGCACTGGACTATAAGCTATGAAGGAAGAGAGCTTTGTTTTGTTTGTTTTTAAGATTTTATTTATTTGAGAGAGCGAGCATGAGCAGGGAGCAAGGAGGGAGGGGTAGAGGGAAAAGCAGACTCTGCACTGAGCAGGGAGCCCCTCCCAACACAGGCTCAATCCCAGGACCCTGAGATCCTGACCTGAGCCAACGTCAGATGCTTAACCAACTGAGCCACCCAGGAGCCCCCAGAGCCTTGGTTTTTTTCACCATGATATCCCCAAAGTTTTCTCCTATACTGAGCACAGGGCAGGAATGCAATAAACACATTTGCTGGCAGGCAGACAGGAAGGAAATACACCATGAAGAAAGTATGAGAAAATGTAGCAATATTTTCATGAACTGTGGAAAGGGAGAATTCTCTTAGAAGACTGGAAAAAATAAAAGTGTGGTGGGAACTTGTGACTGCCCATTAAAACAGGCTCTCTTCTATTGTAATAGGACTACTGGCTGGGAACTTGGCAGCTAAAGACTATATTTTCCATCCTCACTGCTACAGTGCTAGGTATAACATCACCACATTTCCCATCAAAGCATATGATGTGTGCAAAAGGAAAATGCAGCCTTCGATTCTCTCTCCTGGTCCTTCATATGAGCCAGAAGTTAGACGTGTCTGTGGTCTTGTTCTAAGTATGTGGATTAAAACAATGCCCACGGGCATTAAGACAATGCTGGGGCAACAAGAAGACAGAAACTTGGGTCGTTCAATGCCACATGAGGAGAGCACCTCAACACTACTTAAACTTTAGATTTGTTACATGGAAGAAATAAGCATCCATCTTCATTAGGCCATGGTCAAATTAGGTTTCTTTGGTACAGAGCTTGGACTTCAGGCTGACAAATTTTTTTAAAGTTGTCTAGGTTTAAATACATAAGCAAATATATAAAACATAGAGATATATAAACCAAAGAAACTAAAAATCCCCAAACCTACAGATCACCATAAATGAAGCAGAAAGGCAAAGTACAGAATAGGGGAAAATATCAGTAATTAATGAGTATCAAAACATAGATTTAATGCATAATGAATTAAGATTGACAAAAAGAGAAAAATTTATAGAGGAAAAACAAACCTATATTTTTAACCTATATATAAATATATATTCATAAAAAATACATTAAAAGATGTATATCATTAAATGTTTATATCTTAGGCAATTTTATTCCTCAAATATTTCTGTAATTGCCAAATTTTTATGTTGTACATAACGCTGACTCAAAATTATGCAACTTATTTAGAAAAACTTGGTCATCTCTCTCTTGTGATCAAATTTGAATAAAATTATCTTTTTAAATTTCATTTGCTTCAGACCCACATTCCCATATCATCACTCACTCATGCATATAAATCTCACATTCTAATCATAGCAAATTACTTTTACTACCAAAACTTTCATAATCATCCCTACCTTCCCCTATTTTATCCTAAGTGGAGCCCCTTATCAAAATGGACACTAAAAATGACCACACCATGTTTAGGCAGGGGAGTATCTGGGGCTGAGCCTTCCCAACCAAGGTACTTCCAATTTTCAGGTAGTGTGAAAACTAAGATGACAGACACTGGGTCTACCACATGGCCCAATATGGCAGACGGGATGACCACAGCCCTACAGAGACTTGGGTGACAGATTATGAGGCTGCACTTCAAGGCAGCTCAAGCAGGCAGGCTCTCTGCAAGCCATGATTTATAGCACGAGACACTTCAACTGTGATGCCAGGACCACCTATGTAAGAGCCATCATGTTCAAGACCAGAAGAGGCAGAGCATAGCACATCTAAGACTCTGGCCCTGCTACAATGAGCTGCATAAGTCACTCTGCCCTTTCTTCCCACTCACACTCTGACCCCCATGCCAATTAGGCATAACAGCCAGGAGTGGAGGATGGCAAATGATAAAACATTTTCATCTGAAAACTACATAAATGGACTGTTTACTCAGCCATAAAAAAGAATGAATTTTTGCCATTTGCAACATGGATGGACCTAGAGGGTGTTATGCTAAGTGAAATAAGTCAGACAGAGAAAGGCTAATACCATTTGATTTCACTTATATGTGAAATCTAAAAAAAAACAAAAACAAAAACTGAAGAAACAAAAAAAAACCACAAACAGATTCATGAATACAGAGAACAAACTGGTGGTTGCCAGAGAAGTCGGGGGGCAGGCATGGATGAAATACGTGAAGGGGATTCAGAGGTACAAACTTCGAGTTATAAAATAAATAAGTCATTGAAATGAAAAGTACAGCATAAGGAAGATAGTCAATAATACTGTAATAACATCGTATGGTGACCACATTTATTGTGAGGATTCAGTAATGTGCAGAACTGCCAATTCAATGTTGTACATCTGAAACTAATATAATACTGTATGTTAATAATAATTCAATTAAAAAATAAATGGGGGCACCTGGGTGGCTCAGTTGGTTAAGCGACTGCCTTCGGCTCAGGTCATGATCCTGGAGTCCCTGGATCGAGTCCCGCATCGGGCTCCCTGCTCGGCAGGGAGCCTGCTTCTCCCTCTGACCCTCCCCCCTCTCATGTGCTCTCTCTCTCTCATTCTCTCTGTCCCAAATAAATAAATAAAAAATAAAATAAAATAAAAAAATAAAAAAATAGGGGCGCCTGGGTGGCTCAGTTGGTTAAGCGACTGCCTTCGGCTCAGGTCATGATCCTGGAGTC
>NW_027767943.1:0-295 GCF_054177405.1 Leptonychotes weddellii
CTGCTCGGCAGGAAGCCTGCTTCTCCCTCTCCCACTCCCCCTGCTTGTGTTCCTGCTCTCGCTGTCTCTCTGTCAAATAAATAAATAAAATCTTTAAAAAAAAAAAAAAAAGACAATGGAAATCACATAAAACTTCATATAGGAGAAAGCCAGGGCAAGATACTTGTATTTGGCCATTTGAACTGAAAACACGATATGCGGGGCAATCTCACCCCCTTTTTTTAACCCCCGTTTTTTTTTAAATACAAGAGTAATATTAACCATAAATGTGTAAACAGGTAAGCTGCAGATGAGC
>NW_027767944.1:0-295 GCF_054177405.1 Leptonychotes weddellii
ACTCTGTGCCTTCTCTAAAGCAGAGCCGCGTGACGAACAGGGGTTCACGGTCTGTTAGACCCGGGTCTGAGCACTGGCTTGGCCTCCTCTCGGCTGGTCGTGGAACCTCACACGTGGTCTCCGGGCGCAGGTGTAATCACCGTCCACCCGCAAAGTGGGATGATGGAGAGTGCTGTTCTGAGGGGCGCAGGGGAGAATTTATGGGTGGTGCAGCCAGAAGAGTGCCTGGTACCCCGGGATGCTTTCATTTCTCAAACAGGGTGGCATGACTCTGTTTTTCCTCTTGTTTCAGGGC
>NW_027767945.1:0-295 GCF_054177405.1 Leptonychotes weddellii
GGCGCCTGGGTGGCTCAGTTGGTTGAGCGACTGCCTTCGGCTCAGGTCATGATCCTGGAGTCCCTGGATCGAGTCCCGCATCGGGCTCCCTGCTCAGCGGGGAGCCTGCTTCTCCCTCTGACCCTCCCCCTCTCATGTGCTCTCTGTCTCTCTCATTCTCTCTGTCTCAAATAAATAAATAAAATCTTTAAAAAAAAAATGATGGATTCTTTGTTTCATATAACTAGTACCACATCATAGGTATTCAATAAAATTATTTTGAATGTCAAATTAATGCATTAAGTCCTTTATGGTT
>NW_027767946.1:0-295 GCF_054177405.1 Leptonychotes weddellii
GGGAGTGCAAAATTTGTTATCATCTTTCTTATTTCCCATCAGGGAAGGTAAGATACGAAGACATTGCCCAAGATCACAGGGCATCTGAACAGGTGCGGAGAAGACATTCCTGGCTCTTGCCTCCTTGTCTACTCAGGACCATCACTTCTGCTCCTGTTTTCCACACAGCTCAGGAAAGAAAGGGGTTAACACTATGTGCATGGCTTGCAGTCAAATGCCTCATTTGCATGTCTCTCTGGCCCCCAGGGAGGGAACTGTCCACATCACCCCAGACTCTGTTATGGCAAAACTGGGA
>NW_027767947.1:0-295 GCF_054177405.1 Leptonychotes weddellii
GGCAGCAGTTACTAAAGGAGATAGTGAAACTGCTTCCAAGGAAAGGCTGGGAAATGGGTGTTTTTGACTCTTCACACTGTGCTGAACCTGGGAGGGTAGCTGGGGTGAGTGCTTCCTTGGCCATTTACAAATGCTTCTTTGTTTCTTATAGTCCTGTGGGACTTGTGAACACAAGCCCTGATAGCTATCAGAGCTAGGTAATTTGAGAGTCCACTGTTCAGGTGGCAGCTTTAAAAACTGGGGTGTTAGATGAGGTCCCAGGCCTTTGCTCTGCAAGAGAAGCTGTGAGTTGGGG
>NW_027767948.1:0-295 GCF_054177405.1 Leptonychotes weddellii
CATCCCTGCCGCGTTCCTGACCTTAGGGGGAAAGCTCTCAGTTTTTCCCCATTGAGAATGATATTCATTGTAGGTTTTTCATAGATGTCTTTTATGATATTGAGGTATGTACCCTCTATGCCTATACTCTGAAGAAAAACTTGAAATAAATTTATACATATGAGGTCAATTAATTTTTGACAGAGGTGCCAAGAATATATAATAGTAAGAGGATAGGCTCTAAATAGTGATGGGAAAACTGGACAGCCATGTGCAAAAGAATAGAACTAGACCTCTATCTTTTTTTTTTAAAGGG
>NW_027767949.1:0-295 GCF_054177405.1 Leptonychotes weddellii
CTTAAGATGAACCATAAAATATTTGAAATGATGGCCAACTTCCCAAAGCTCATAGACAACACAAATAAGAAGGCAGGTAAAATAAAATTGGTAGTAGGGCTAAAGATGGATAAACAATCTAATTAAAATGTGACCTAGTCATGGTTCAACCTAACAGTAAGATAAATCTGAAGGATCAGTCCCTCCATTACAACTACCACACAAAAGACAGAAATAAAGAAATAAAACCAAAAATCGAGCAAGATGGAGGAGGAGTAGGAGACCTGGATTTCGTCTCCTCTCAGGAATTCAGCTG
>NW_027767950.1:0-295 GCF_054177405.1 Leptonychotes weddellii
AAGAGATTTAATTTCCTAGACAATGTTATACTTTAAAAAAAAAAAGATTTTATTTATTTACTTAACAGAGAGAGAGAGAGAGTAGCAGAGGGAGAGGGAGAAGCAGACTCCCCACTGAGCAGGGAGCCCTATGCGGGGCTTGATCCCAGGACCCTGGGATCATGACCTGAGCCCAAAGCAGACGCTCAACCGACTGAGCTGCCCAGTCACCCCACAATGTTATACTTTTATGAGAATGAAAAGATATTTTAATTCCAAAACATTCTGTCCTCTTCTCTAAACAATTAAAGTCTTC
>NW_027767951.1:0-295 GCF_054177405.1 Leptonychotes weddellii
AGACCAATGATTAAGAAACCTTTATCATCTTACCTAAGAAATAAACCAGTTTCAATATTATACTATTCTACTTTCCATTTAAAACTCATTTATTCTGATCTTAGTCCTGACCACTCATAAAATTCTTTTCCAAGGATTCCTTTTTCCACAACCTTTTATAAACTTTTAAAAAATATTCAAGTATTTCCCCTCTCTAAGCCACCAGTCTCATTTTAGAATAAAATTACTCTTTTCCTTCAACAAATACATCTCTATCTCTCATAATTTTCTTACCAAGAGCATACATCTTATTCTC
>NW_027767952.1:0-295 GCF_054177405.1 Leptonychotes weddellii
GAGTCCCGCATCAGGCTCCCTGCTCAGCAGGGGGTCTGCTTCTCCCTCTGACCCTCCCCCCTCTCATGTGCTCTCTAATAAATAAATAAAATCTTTAAAAAAAAAAAAACACCAATTAGTATCTCTGAACAAACACTTCTCTATAAGCCAAGGGCAAGGAAGAGATAAATTTTAAAATACGAAAATAAGTGTACACGTCTTCGTAATTAGACTTATTTAAATAACAAATGTAGCCAATGCCTTAACTTGTCATCTGATGTCCTTAAACAATGAACTCTGAAAAGAAAGTCCTGCT
>NW_027767953.1:0-3900 GCF_054177405.1 Leptonychotes weddellii
ACTGAATGGAGCACTGGGTGTTATACGCAGACAATGAATCATGGAATACTACATCAAAAACTAATGATGTAATGTATGGTGATTAACATAACATAATAAAATAAAATAAAATAAATGCAAAGGACAAAAAAAGAATGTTCTTTTTTTTTTTTTATTTTTTTTATTTTTTTGACAGAGAGAGACATAGCGAGAGCAGGAACACAAGCAGGGGGAGTGGGAGAGGAGAAGCAGGCTTCCCGCGGAGCAGGGAGCCCGATGCGGGGCTCGATCCCAGGACTCCGGGATCATGACCTGAGCCAAAGGCAGACGCTTAACGACTGAGCCACCCAGGCGCCCCAAAAAGAATGTTCTTAAAAACAAGAAAGAGGGAGAAAAACAAAAGAGAGAGGGGAATACAGAGAATCGACAGAAATTAAAAAAAAAACGAGTTGATAGTAAATAGTCCTTGAATAATTCAAATTTCCAAATAAATCCTATATTACTGATATTGTGTCTGAAAAATACTTTTTAAATTAAAAAAGGGCCCTTGACCATGTCTTTCCACCATAAGTTTAGCCACAGTGCAAGATATATTTAAGAGATAGGCAGTCATGGGAAGAATTGGAGTTCTCTCAACTTTGCAACAGGAACGTTGAATAGAATTGGAAGTCATCTATCTGGTTTTTCCTTATTTCCAACACTTTTATTCAACACAAACAAAAGCAATTTATTTTAAAATCATTTGATTTTTCTTTCCAAAATTACTAGGTCTCCCTGATGAGAAAGAGACCCAGCCCTAGAGATTCCTGCTCCCAAGGCCCCTACTAGTTCAAATATCTTATCTACAGGACTGAGGGTGAGGCCAGCTAAGTCATTTGACAGAAAACAAAACCCCACAGAGTTCTGAATGGAAATAAACAGTGCACCTGTGGGAATATTAACTGGGAAGATATGATGAATCCACCAGGGATTGAGTGGTTTGGGACACAGGTGGTAGGGACAAGGAGGTGGTGGGGACAAAGGCTTGTCCTTTGAGAGCTGCCTGGTCTGAGTCTCGGCTTCCTCACAAAGTGAGGGGAACAGATTATACTTCCAGGGACCATTCTCATTTACAACCACATTTTATACAGAAAACAATCTAAAATGGTTAACTAACCACAGCCACTTAGACTCAAAGGAATAGTGGATAATGGCTAAAGGAGAAGACAAATGTGATGAAATTATACTGTGACACAAGTAAAATTTATTTCTCTTGACTCTTTCTGCTGTGTTCTTTCTGCTACATGGATGGCTACCCTAGCAAAAAATATAAGTCACTGGATGATGGGGGCAGATGTCCTCGGTATCAGTCTCCTGGAGCTGTGTCCCTAGATCTGCCCCTTCCTCCTGGCCTTTGGACACTGTTACAGGACCTGGAAGGTTTCTAGGCATCCTGTATATACAGGCCATGCCCCATATTTAACGATTTTTGTTCTGCATACGGTGCTAACTTTGTCAAGATGCCCTAAATGTCTACAGTCACTTTCCTTTTTTCAATAAATTATAAAGAGTCATCAGCGAGAGCTATTTTTCAAATTTAACTAGGCATCCTGTATTTTTATTTTCTAAAACTGGCAGTTATTGCACACTAGGCGCTGTGTCATCTCATTTAATCTGCACAACAACCCCATGAGAGAATTGCACCTATTCTCACCTATTCTCATTTTACCAAGAGAAAACTGGGCATAGAGTCAAGAATTTGCCCAAGACCATGCAACACAGAGTACTGAGGTCAAGTTTCACAACTATGCAGCCCTAACCAGGAGGTCACACTGGGTGGGTATTTAAGCCAGGGGCAACGAATAAATGTGTGATAATTTTAAAACTAGATAAGAAGCAAGAACCATGTCTCTTGGCTTGGACTTAAATCCCTCTGCAGGCCCTGAAGCATCTGGAGCAGCTCTTAGGGTATGGATGAGGGTGAGCTGGCTAAGCAATGTAGTGGGAATGGGGGTCAGATGTGAAGCTTGCTGGAGACAGGGAGTAGGGGCAGAAAAAGGGGTAAGAAGGGTAAAAACAACAGATCTTAGAGCCATAGATGACCACTGGGAGCAAGAGAGAAAAAAAAAACCCTGGCAGGACTGACTTCACTAGGCACAGCAACATAATGCCTAGGGCCCATGGGACTTGCTGAGGCCTACAAGAATATTTTTTTTAATATTTTTAAAATATTTCTTTTAAAATCAGAAGGAAGAAAAGAATGTAATAACAATGAATATACAGTAATGAATGTAGCCTGGATTACATTCATCTTTATCTGAACTCAGTTGTAAAGTATAATTCATAATATTTTTTATGGAGAGGCCCCATGAAGATGAAAGTGCCCTAGGCCCTCAGAAGTCATAATGTGGCCCTGCCCTGGGGTGGGGAGTATGCACGGGCTCTCACACACAGCTGGTGCTTGGGGTAAACTGCTTCACCTGGTGTCTGGAGGGTTGGGTAATCGCTGATCTTCTGTACTCAGTAAGAAAAATTCTAGTGCTAGAGTGTGCTTCCCCAGTGCTCTCAGTCCTGCACCAAGTTCCTCTGCAAGCAGAAAGCAGCTGAGAGTCAAACCAGGCTTTTCAAGATCACCCTTCATGGTGTGCTGCTGCAATGGGAAGTGGTCAAAGCTGGAGGAAAGAGGGGACAGGTGGGGGGACAGGAGGAGGAAGAAGAGGAAGGGAGCCAATGCACATGCAGAGGAGCAAAAGGTTGTGCTGGGGTGCAGGAATTCTGCATATTGGATGCCTTATCCCAGTCAGCAGGGACACGTTGAGCTGTAACAACCTAGCTTTGCCATGGTCCCCACCTCTTCCCCAAACACCATGGTTACTAACAGGCTGGAGTGAAAGGAAAGCCAGCTCAGGAAGAAGAAATACACACAGAGACACAAACATACATATACACACAACATACACATCCATACATAGACACACATATACATACCCACACACACATAGGCACACCCATTTATACACCATTGCACACATACATATACCCACATACTGATACATGAACACATGCACACATAAATACACACAGAGGAAAAAATTGAAAATAATTATATATAGAAATAGGTGACAACTTAAAAGTCTTCCACTGCGGAATGGCTAATTTTTATAAAAGTCTTTAGATTAAAGGCTAATTAATAATGGAATATCAGAACACAGAGGTATCATAGAGCTCATCTAGTCTGGCTCCGTCATTTTACAGACAAGTAAATGAGACTGGGAAAGGAGAAAGGATTAGTCCAAAGTCATCCATTGTCAGTGGAACATACAGTCTTTAATGGTGAAACTGCCAACACTGGTCATCAGATAGGAGAGGTTTTCTCAAAGACAATGAATACCACATACAGTGAAGAGCCTGCCCAAGATCACTCAAAACATGTGAGGATCCCTCCCTGAGCCCCTCACAGACCCCAGTTCATTGTTGCTTATAAAGTATCTACCCAATATACAAGGGAAGAATCTTCCCAAGAATGCAAGGGAACATCAAAAAGGAGACAAGTAGCTCTCACCCAAAGCTCTGAATAAAAGATTAGTAATTCTATTTCAACTTCATAGACTCCTGGAGGGGAGGCAATTTCAGCATTCAGAAAAGACTTGCATGACATGCCTAGTGATCTCTCTATCTGCTTACTAGTGGGTAGACAGGAGTCCCTCTTCCTGAAATAATTTGAGGGACATCAAGAGGGTAGCCTGGATTACATTCACCTTTTTCTGAAGTCAATCATAAAGATTAATTCATAATATTTTTTTCTCTTTTTTATTGTTATGTTAATCCCCATACCTTACATCATTAGTTTTAGATGTAGTGTTCCATGATTCATTGTTTGTGCATAACACCCAGTGCTCCATGCAGAACGTGCCCTCCTCAATACCCATCACCAGGCTAACC
>NW_027767954.1:0-295 GCF_054177405.1 Leptonychotes weddellii
ATCTATAAAAAACTTATCAAACTCAACACCCAAAGAACAAATAATCCAATCAAGAGATGGGCAGAAGACATGAACAGACATTTTTCCAAAGAAGATATCCAAATGGCCAACAGACACATGAAAAAGTGCTCAACATCCCTGGGCATCAGGGAAATATAAATCAAAACCACAATGAGATACCACCTCACACCAGTCAGAAGGGCTAAAATTAACAAGTCAAGAAACGACAGATGTTGGCGGGGATGCCGAGAAAGGGGATCCTCCTACACTGTTGGTGGGAATGCAAGTTGGTGCA
>NW_027767955.1:0-295 GCF_054177405.1 Leptonychotes weddellii
CTGCTCGGCAGGAAGCCTGCTTCTCCCTCTCCCACTCCCCCTGCTTGTGTTCCTGCTCTCGCTGTCTCTCTGTCAAATAAATAAATAAAATCTTTAAAAAAAAAAAAAAAAGACAATGGAAATCACATAAAACTTCATATAGGAGAAAGCCAGGGCAAGATACTTGTATTTGGCCATTTGAACTGAAAACACGATATGCTGGGCAATCTCACCCCCTTTTTTTAACCCCCGTTTTTTTTTAAATACAAGAGTAATATTAACCATAAATGTGTAAACAGGTAAGCTGCAGATGAGC
>NW_027767956.1:0-295 GCF_054177405.1 Leptonychotes weddellii
TTGCAAATGGCAAGATCTCATTCCTTTTGATGGCTGCATAATATTCCATTGTACTATATCCTCATTCTTAAACAAATTAGCTCATGACTAGTTGAACACCATTAATTGATTTGCTTAAGTCTGATTAACTGAATTAATCACTGTCCAAGGCAGATGGATTTATCTTTAGACCACTCAGGCCTACAAAACACTAACCTGGACACACTTTTCCTGAAGAACATAGGGTTTTTAGAGAAGAAATAGAAACATGAAGAAACAAATTTTGTTCTGTTTTAAAGGGGAAAGGAAGTAATTG
>NW_027767957.1:0-295 GCF_054177405.1 Leptonychotes weddellii
GAGAGCCTTCGCGAAGCTGGGCTGGCTGGCCGCTACCGCTCCTCCCGCCGCCCGAACTGCTGCGACCCGCCGCGGGGGCGGTGGGAGAACCCTCAATTTTTTTTTTAATAAGGTTGTGGTTATTTCACAGTGTTTACTCTTTCCCTCCTTATCCCAAGACCATGAGGGAATCTTTCTCATATCCTCAATATGAGGAACTGGTGTTTCTGGATAAAAACACTGTTACTGTAGAGGACCCCAAAATTGTGGCCCTCCCAGGATTTTCTTACTTACTCTCATACCAGCCCACAGTTTC
>NW_027767958.1:0-295 GCF_054177405.1 Leptonychotes weddellii
ATTCTGCTTCTATAACGCACTGATTGAAAAGAAAATGAAGTCAGCAGAGTTGTACGACTGAGCAAGCTTCTCAGCCTTTCTGTGAAAATGGAACTCGGGACATTTCATTACACCCACCATTGAAATTGAAAATGCCTTCCGCCCGACAGAGCTCAAAGTTCCTTAGTCTGAATGAACAATGGTAACAGTGCACAGTGTGGGTGAGTGGGGAAGTGGGTGTGTGTGGGGGGGAGTATTTTCTAAGCTTAAAACTATGTGATAAATAAATCAGTGGAATATTGGTCCCCTGCTCTAG
>NW_027767959.1:0-295 GCF_054177405.1 Leptonychotes weddellii
TCGGCGGGGAGTCTGCTTCTCCCTCTGACCCTCCTCCCTCTCATGCTCTCTGTCTCTCATTCTCTCTCTCTCAAATAAATAAATAAAATCTTTAAGAAAAAAAAATCCAGCTGTTGCTTTCCACCCTTCTTGAATTAGAAGTTGCCCAGATGTTTACACAGAGATGCACAGTAGACGCGCTGTGCCTGAGCTTACCTTTTTTGGGGTGTGTGAAATCCCCAGACTGTGGTACAGTTAATGCAGGGACTCCAGCACCGCGCCCCACCCCCGCCTCGTGTATCTTCTGGGCTTTCCT
>NW_027767960.1:0-295 GCF_054177405.1 Leptonychotes weddellii
CTGAGAGGAGACGAAATCCAGGTCTCCTACTCCTCCGCCATCTTGCTCTGCCCCCTGAACCACATCTTCTTTATCCATTCATCTATCAATGGATATATATATATATATATATATATATATATATATTTTGCATTTTGGTGCCTGTTGCATTAAAAGGAAACATGAACATGTCACACTTTTATTGTTTCTTAATTTTTCTTGATTTTATATACTTAAGATTATTTAGATTTGTGTGTTCTATTACAAGTTTCCCTTTTACAAGGGAATATATTTTCAGAAAAGATTAATTTACAAA
>NW_027767961.1:0-295 GCF_054177405.1 Leptonychotes weddellii
GCTGAAATTTTTAAACCATGTGTTAAGACCATCCATGAATGAACAAAGTACCCAAGGTATTTATCAAATGATTAGCACCAATTCTCTCCTGAAAACACACTACATTGCGTCACAACATTGTCAGTGGGACCCTGTTCAGAACCTTGCCATCTGTGTTTGTCCCAGCCCCTCTGGGTGTCTGACCCGAGACCAGTGTCACAGCCCCAGTCCTGGGCATCTTCCGTAACAGACGTGGGGGGTGGAGGTGACATCCTCAGACTCCCTCTGGGGGAGCCACCTGCTGGGACGCTCAAAC
>NW_027767962.1:0-295 GCF_054177405.1 Leptonychotes weddellii
GGCGCCGGCCTCCAGCAGCTGCTTCAAGGTGGCCAGGTCCCCGTCCTTGGCGGCCGTGAGCGCCCGCTGCTCCTCCATCCTCCAGCCCAGCCACTCGGGGCTCTCGGCGGCTCACGCACAGGGCCAGGCTTCCTGTTTCAGGCGCGGACGAAGCTCCCAGCTCCGGTTACCCGATAAGCGGTGCACAGGGCAGATGGGATGCAGCGGGCGGGCGGGGGGCGGGGGGACGGGGTGGGCAGGCCTCGGGAGGCTGGGCCTCGCAGCCCTACCCCAGCACGCCTGCGGTGGCCAGAGC
>NW_027767963.1:0-295 GCF_054177405.1 Leptonychotes weddellii
TTTTTTGAAGAATCTTCCGTTTTACAAGCACATATTGAACTAGGTGGAGATAAAATGAGATAAAGTCTGGGATTTGCCTCAAAACAGTCGAGCGGAATGGTGGGGGTCCCGACACAGGTGATCCCAGGCGGGTGCAGCGGTGGCCCTATGTGGTTTATCACACGTTCTCTCGACCTTAGTCTAGGGGAGTTTTCCATAACGATTATAGCTGTAATAACACTATCTACAATCATTCACAATAATTTTTAAAAGAGGGATAGTGGGGAGGCCTTGGAGGGAGACATGGCGGGATTTC
>NW_027767964.1:0-3900 GCF_054177405.1 Leptonychotes weddellii
CTATCATTTTTCTTTTTTGTTAAGATTTTTAAAATGATAGATGTGTTTTATACATTTGCCGTAGCTACAGAAATCTGTCCTCAGCACCAAATGATTTGAAAGAATTTGTAGCTTTTATCATGGATCATTACATTTTGAGTAACATTTTACAAGACCAGTGCTCTAACCCCTGAGCTATGGAGCCAACCACTTGAGTAACATTTTAAAACAGAAAAAGGGGGTGCCTGGGTGGCTCAGTCGTTAAGTGTCTGCCTTCGGCTCAGGTCATGATCCCAGGGTCCTGGGTTCGAGCCCCGCATCGGGCTGCCCACTCAGTGGGAGCCTGCTTCTCCCTATCCCACTCCCCCTGCTTGTGTTCCCTCTCTCGCTGTCTCTCTCTGCCAAATAAATAAATAAAATCTTAAAAATAAAATAAAATTAAAAAAAAAAAACAAAAAGAAAAAAAAAAACTTTTCAAGCAGTGATTTTAAATTGTTTTCACCAGAGTGTCAAGCTAAATTTGCTCTACATAGATGAATGATTTTATGATGATTCTGTATCTTACCTTCTTTGCTGTAGAATCAAGGCTACACTAGTAAAATCAGAGTGAGGAAATAGGAAATTGAACTCTTCTCTCCTGGAGTCCAAGTTTGAGCATTGAAAGGCTGGTTCAATACCATCTGTAAAAATATAGCAATATTTTGCCATCAACAGATAGGAGATTCTGAAATTCACCTATTAGAGCAAAGACCTAGCATCATAATCTTCCAGAAGATGATTTCATCCTGAACTTTTGTTATTACTGTTGTTATTGTTATTTAATGAAGATTATATTGAAACTGTAGATCAATTCAGGGAATTTTGCCATAGCAATAATAATAGTCTTCTGAGTCATAAATATGTGATACTTTTCCATTAGTTTGATATTTTAAAAAACATTTTTTTAAGGGTTAGAAATTTAAAAATTTCAATAAAAATATTGGGTAGTTTTCTTTTTTTTTTTTTAAGATTTTATTTATTTATTTGACAGAGAGAGACACAGGGAGAGAGGGAACACAAGCGGGGGGAGTGGGAGAGGGAGAAGCAGGCCTCCTGCAGAGCAGGGAGCCCGATGCAGGGTTGGATCCCAGGACCCTGGGATCATGACCTGAGCTGAAGGCAGACGCTTAACAACTGAGCCACCCAGGTGCCCCTTGGTAGTTTTCAATGGACAAGATTTTTACTCTTTGCTAAACTTTTTCCCAAGTATTATATTTTTGATGCTATTATAAGTGGAATGGTTTTCATTTTGGGATTTTTCATTGCCAGTTTATAAAAATACAAATATTTTTTGGATTTGAACTTATTTTCTGTAAACCGACTGACTTATTAGTCCTAATAGTGTTTTTGTGGCTTTCTTAGGATTTTCTATACACAAGATAATATGCATCACATTATAGGGGAATAGAAATAGAGATAGCTTTACTTCTTCCTTCCTAATCCGGAGGTCTTTTAAAACTTTTTCTTGCTCAATTTCCCTGTATAGAATTTCCAATACAATGTTAAACAGAAGTGGTGAGAGTGGAAGTTTTTGTCTTGCTCTCTGCTCAAAGGGAAAACTTTCAGTCTTTAAACATTATTTGTTAGCTGTGGGTAATCTATAGATGGCTTTTATTGGGTTAAGGAAGTCTCCTTCAATTCCTAGTTTGTTAAGTGTTTATCAGTAAAAGGTGCTATATTTTGTCAAAGGCTTTTTTTTCTGCATCTCTTGAGATAATCATGAAGATCTTGTCCTTTATTGTATAATATGGTATATTACATTGGCTGATTTTAGGGGAGGTCAAACTTGCATTTTTATGGTAAATCCCACTTGGTCAAGAGATATAGTTCCTTTGATACATTGCTGGATTTGGTTGTTAGCATTCTGTTAGTATGTTGTCTATATTCTTAAAGGATGCTGCTCTGTATTTTCCTTTTCTTTTGATAACTTTGTCTTGTTTTGGCATCAGCGTAATACTGGCCCCATAAAATTAGTGGAAAACTGTTTACTGCTCTTATATTTTGGTGAGAGTTTGTATAGTATTGGTATTAAATATTCTTTGAATGTTTAATGGAGTTAAGCATTGAAGGCATTTAGGTCTCTATTGTGGTATTTTCAAAATTATTAATTCAATTTCTTTACGTTTTGTAGAAATATTCAGATTCTCTATTTCTTCTTGATTCAGTTATGATAGTTTGTATCTTTCTAGCAATTTTTCCATTTTCTCTTGGTTTTATATATACTATATACGTATATTACACTTATGTATATTATATATATGTATAAATTTGGTAGATAATTGTTTACAGTATTTCCTCATTTTTTTATCTTTATCAAGTCAGTAAAGATGTTCTCTCTTTTATTCCTGATATGAGTAATTTAAATCTTTCTTTTCCCTTGGTAAGTCAAGCTAAAATTTTGTCAATGTTGTCAATTTTTTCAAAGCTCTAACTATTGATTTATTGGTTTTCACTACTTTTTTCTATTTCCCTTTCATTTATTTCTGCCCTAATCAATTTTATTTCTTTGTTTCTGCTTGTTTAGAGTTTATCTCACTCTCTATTTTATATTTTGCTCAGGTGAAAGGGTTACATTTTAAATCTTTATTTTAGTATTGGTGTATATAGCTGTAAGTTTCACTTTAAGAAACACTTAGGCTGCATTCCACAATTTTGGTATTTCATTTTCTTTCATTTAAAAGTCCTGCTGAATTTTCCTAAGGATTTATACACTGACCCATTAGGTTTTTAGTTTTTAAAAAAACCCATAGAGGGTGTTATGCTGAGCGAAATAAGTCAATCAGAGAAAGACATGTATCATATGACCTCAATGATATGAGGAATTCTTAATCTCAGGAAACAAACTGAGGGTTGCTGGAGTGGTGTGGGCTGGGAGGGATGGGTTGGCTGGCTGATAGACATCGGGAAGGGTATGTGCTATGGTGAGCGCTGTGAATTGTGCAAGACTGTTGAATCACAGATCTGTACCTTCGAAACAAATAATACAATCTACTTGTACTTTTTAATTTAAAGTGTGTCTCCTTCATAATATGTAGTTGGATAACTTTTTTTTTTCATTTTGTCAATATCTGACCATTGGAATGTTTAATCAGTTTAACTTTAATGAAATTACTGATTAAGGAAAACTGTATATGGTATTTTACTACTTTTATATAGCTTGTCTTTTTTATGTTCCTCTATTTCTACACTGTTGTCTTCTTTCATGTTAAATAAACATTTTCTAGTCCTCCATTTCATTCCCTTGTCATTTATTTTACTATATATTTTGAGACTTTTTTTTTAGTGGTTGCCTTTGTTATTACAATTACATCTTTACATAAACCTATATCATTCACATTAATACTAACTTAATTTCAATAATATATAAAATGTTTTCTCCAAAATAGATCCATTCTCTACCCTCCCTTGTGTTGTCTCTGTCATACAATTACATCTTTATACACTAATACATGTAAAATCTAAACACACACATATTGTCTTTCCTGTTTACTTAAGTAGTTATCTTTTTTATTAATTTTATTTTATAATGTTATGTTAATCACCATACATTATATCATTAGTTTTTGATGTAGAGTTCCATGATTCATTGTTTGCATATAACACTCAGTCCTCTATTCAATAAGTGCCCTCTTTAATACCCGTCACCAGGCTAACCCATCCCCCCACCACCTCCCCTCTAGAACCCTCAGTTTGTTTCTCAGAGTCCATTGTCTCTCATGGTTCATCTCCCCCTCCGATTTCCCCCCTTCATTTTTCCCTTCTTACTATCTTCTTTTTTTTTTTTTAACATATAATGTATTGTTTCAGAGGTACAGGTTTGTGATTCAAAAGTCTTACACAATTCACAGTGCTCACCATATCATATACCCTCCCCAATGTCTA
>NW_027767965.1:0-295 GCF_054177405.1 Leptonychotes weddellii
CGCCTGGGTGGCTCAGTTGGTTAAGCGACTGCCTTCGGCTCAGGTCATGATCCTGGAGTCCTGGGATCGAGTCCCACATCGGGCTCCCTGCTCAGCGGGGGGTCTGCTTCTCCCTCTGCCCTCTTCCCTCTCGTGCTCTCTGTCTCTCATTCTCTCTCTCTCAAATAAAAATAAATAAAATCTTAAAAAAAAAAAAAAATATTTGTGGTTTTTATCTTGTAGACATAAATCTACCTTGCTTCATTTTTCCTTCACGTCACAATTTCCAAAAATGCCTCTCCCTTCCTTCTAATAG
>NW_027767966.1:0-295 GCF_054177405.1 Leptonychotes weddellii
ACCTGCTTCTCTCTCTCCCACTCCCCCTGCTTGTGTTCCCTCTCTCGCTGTGTCTCTCTCTGTCAAATGAATAAATAAAATCTTAAAAAAAAAGTTCTAAATTTTGTGAAAGGTGTAAATTTACAAATTAAAAAAGCTCAAAGAATTCCCAACATGATAAACTCAAAGAAAACCATGACTACACGCATGTAACCAAGCTGCTGAAAATCAAAGACAATGGAAAAATGTTAAAAAGAGCTAGAAAAAAAATGGCATATTACATACAGTGGAACAATGATTCAAAAGATCTTGGATT
>NW_027767967.1:0-295 GCF_054177405.1 Leptonychotes weddellii
GACGGCACACAAGACATAAAACAGACTATTCTATGAAGTATTAAAAATGGGAACTCTCAGAGGAGAAGAGAAAAACCTGTGAGAAAGGAATTATCATAACGAAGCACAAAATGCAGCTCTGAGCTTTCTGGAACAAATGTGCCAAGAACAAGAGGGGTCGTCATCAAGGTCAATAAAAGGAAGCCAATGAGAAAAAAAAAAAAAACCCAAAAAACGATTTTCTGCCAAATACTTCTAAGAACACAGGTGAAAAATATCTGGATGAACAAAGACAGCTGAACCCCCAGATGCTTTG
>NW_027767968.1:0-295 GCF_054177405.1 Leptonychotes weddellii
GCTTCCCAGCACACTCGGTGTGCTGCGTGTGGAAGGTCACACTAGCAGTCGTGCGGGCCTGTTAACTGCTAATCAGACGAGCCGGCGTCCCGCCTCCGGGTCTCCCTTCTTGAACCTGCCCTCCGCTCTTACTGCGGACACACAGAGCAAGCTAGGACCGGGCTCACGAGCCTCCCCCACCGCCGCTCAGGCGAGGACGGGGCTCACGAGCCCCCCCACCCCCGTTCAGGCCAGGACGGGGCTCACGAGTCCCCCCCCCCGCCGCTCAGGCCAGGACGGGGCTCACGAGCCCCCC
>NW_027767969.1:0-295 GCF_054177405.1 Leptonychotes weddellii
AATAGGGCAGTGCAAGAAAGCATTAGTTTTGTGACTAATGATACTCACTCTCTTAGCTTTAAGGTAATGGAGCCCTGAATGCCAAGAGATTCCTATAACTATTTTTTTTTTGAAGATTTTATTTATTTGACAGAGAGAGAGATAGTGAGAGCAGGAACACAAGCAGGGGGAGTGGGAGAGGGAAAAGCAGGCTTCCCACAGAGCAGAGAGCCTGATGCAGGGCTTGATCCCAGGACGCTGGGATCATGACCTGAGCCGAAGGCAGACGCTTAACGACTGAGCCACCCAGGCGCCC
>NW_027767970.1:0-295 GCF_054177405.1 Leptonychotes weddellii
GTCTCGAGCTGTCACTTTGGGTTATTTTCACTGTAGTCGCTGAGGAGGTTAGCTCAAAAGCAAACAGCTGAGAATGAATGAAGCAGAGAATGAGCATGGCAGGAGAGTCCCCGGAAGGCCCAGCCTCACACGCACGGAGGTATTTCCCCAGCTCCCCTGCACGCCCCCCTGCGCACGTGCGTGTGCACATACACGCACACAGCACACTTGCTCAAAATTCTAATTTTCTTTTCCTTGATTATTAAAAATGAGGAAACAAAGAAAGTTTCCATGAGTTCTCAGCTGTGAGCAAAGA
>NW_027767971.1:0-295 GCF_054177405.1 Leptonychotes weddellii
GGAGAAGCAGGCTCCCTGCTGAGCAGGGAGCCCGATGCGGGGCTCGATCTCAGGACCCTGCGATCATGACCTGAGCCGAAGGCAGACGCTTAACCGTCTGAGCCACCCAGGCGCCCAAAAACACACACATTCTCAATGGACACTTTCAAAGACACTTGGATTTCTGTTACACATAGATACTCTTCAAGAACAAAATTCAGGGCACCTGGGTGGCTCAGTTGGTTAAGCGACTGCTTTCGGCTCAGGTCATGATCCTGGAGTCCCTGGATCGAGTCCCGCATCGGGCTCCCTGCTT
>NW_027767972.1:0-295 GCF_054177405.1 Leptonychotes weddellii
GTGTCAAGTGACGTCCTTGGGTTAGTGTCTTCCCTGGGGTCACGTGGCAGGTATACGATGGAGTCAGGATTTGATCTCCTCAATCTCAAAGCTCCCGTCTTAACCTACACACGCCTATAACTGCAAGTACATGGGTGATTTTCCTATAATTTTTCCTTAAAGTCTGTTTTGCATGATGGTTTTACTAATTAAAAGTTATAAGATGACTTCTCCTCAAAGTCACTAGACTACGAAAATTGCTCCCATGTTAAAGCGCTCTTATCAGACTGGGAGAAGTGAGTGAACGTCCAAGTCG
>NW_027767973.1:0-295 GCF_054177405.1 Leptonychotes weddellii
TTTTAAAAAAAATGGGATTGGGGCGCCTGGGTGGCTCGGTTGGTTAAGCGACTGCCTTCGGCTCAGGTCATGATCCTGGAGTCCCGGGATCGAGTCCCGCATCGGGCTCCCCGCTCAGCGGGGAGTCTGCTTCTCCTGCTGACCCTCCCCCCTCTCATGCTCTCTCTATCTCATTCTCTCTCAAATAAATGAATAAAAATCTTTAAAAAAAAAAATGGGACTGGTATATTTGAGATTGGGCTTACGGAAGCCCTGAACACACAAGTAATTGCATGAGGAAGTGGCCCATGTGCCC
>NW_027767974.1:0-295 GCF_054177405.1 Leptonychotes weddellii
GTTGTCCCCCTCTGCAGGCTGGGTGGCCTCATCTTTGAGGTAGGGGTGGTGGGTGTAGAGTATGGGGTGAAGGGCCTCTGAGACCTGTCTGACTCACTGACATGGGGTGGTTCTTTCCCCGATGCCTTTGATGGTGAGAGAGAAAGCAAGAACCTCAGCCTCCCATTTCCTGCTGAGCTCTGCAGTGTTTTCGCTCCCCTCCCCCGAGCCCTACCCTGTACTCCTGTATGGTGCACTTGACTTTGATTGCAAGCCATTCACTCACCAAACACTGAATGAGCACCTATTACATGCC
>NW_027767975.1:0-3899 GCF_054177405.1 Leptonychotes weddellii
AGCAAGCCTCCACGGCAGCCAGAGCCAAGGCCTTTCCCCCATTTGCTGGGCTAATTCTCCCATGACCCCGGCAAGGGGTTATCATCATCTTCCTTTACAGATAGGCGAGGTTAATGGGTCAGCCCCAGGACACACGGCTGGTAAGTGACATAAAGGGGACTATGGTCTCCTCCTCCCCTGGGGGCCCTCCTGTCCTTCAGCCCATCCCACGTTCCTGGAGATTCACCGTCTGTCGTATTTCCCTGTTTTGTTTTATTTGCTGCCCGGTCCCTTGCACGAGCTCGTCTACCGTCTTACCCCCAGCAGAAGACACGGTCCCCGAGCGCGGCTGCACCCCCAGTGCCCAGCAGAGTGCCGGCTGCACACGAGGTGTGCACGAACTACCCGGGGACCCAAGAAGGGGGTAGTTGAGGGAAGGCTTTTCGGAGGGGTGGCGTTCGAGTCGCGGCCCGGGTGCTGAGGCGGAGCCAGCCGCGGCGAGATCCGAGGCAGGTCCGGCCCGTGCGCCTGCAGGAAAGCGAGGCAGGTTCACGGAGGTCGGAGACAAGGTCCAGGCGGTGGGCGGGGAGACGCCGGCGCACGCTGGACTTGCTCGGGGCACCTTCACAGACACCGGGCCTTAGCCTCTACCCCGGACCTCCGGGGTACGGCGTTCGCCTATGGGTTTTGTTTTAAAACCCCTGTTGAGGGTCCGTCTCGGTCACAGCAGGGAATCTAATTTTATTCCAGCTGCGCGAGGAAGCCACTGGAGGGCGTTAGGCCAAGGGAGTATTGTGAGCAGCGCAAAGCCGCCTCCTCTGAGAAGGCTTCCAGGCTTTCCCTGGTTGGGGGCCCCTACTCCGAGTACGCTCAGCAGGGCGCCGCCCGCGGGTCACCCGTCGGCTTCTCCTCCCCGGGCTGCCCCCGGCTTAGTCGCCTCTCAGTGTCCAGCCCAGTTGCGGCAGCCCTGCCGGCCTTGGGAACGAGGTCCCGGACACGTGAACAGGCCAAAACGGGGTTGGGGACGAGGGGTGCCCGCCGCTGCCGCGCGGGGGAAGCACCTTTATCATGAGAGGGGGCTTCGAGGGCGCGGGGCTGGAGGCGGAGGGCCCGGCCTCGCGCAGCGGGACACGGGTACCCGCTTGATTGTTTCCTTGCCGGGAGGCCCGGAGCCCGAGGAATCTCGGAGAGGCAGCCAATAGAAGCACGGCCTGGAGGCCCTGGGGCGGGGCTCGGCTGCGGCCAGCCAATCAATTCTCCGAACGTACTGCCGCGCGGCGCCGCAGGCCCGCCTCTCCCGGCCAGAGGGCGCGGCGGGCGCGCGGACCCCAGAGTGGGCGGAGCGAAACCCGGAGTGGGCGGAGGGGGCGGGCCCCGGGGGGGGCGGAGGGGGCAGAGCGAACCCCGGAGCGGGCGCAGCGGGCCCTGGAGCGGGCGGACGGGGAGCGGATCCCAGGTGGGGCGGAGCGGACGAAGGGGGCGGGCAGAGGGGGGACGGAGGGGGCGGGCAGAGGGGACGGAGCGAACCCCGGAGCGGGCGCAGCGGGCGGAGCGGGCGCAGTGGGGAGCGAGCCCTGGAGCGGGCGGACGGGGCGGGGAGCCCAGAGTGGGCGGGGCGGAAGGAGGGGGCGGGAAGAGCGGGCGGTGCGGACCCGGGAGTGGGCGGAGTGGGCGGAGCGAACCCCGAAGCGGGCCCCGGAGCGGGCGGCGGAGGAGGCGCGGACCCCAGAGTGAGCGTAGCGGACGGAGGGGGCGGGCAGAGGGGGTGGAGTGGGCGGAGCGGGCAGAGAGGGCGGAGCGGGGCGGATCCCGGAGTGGGTGCGGCGGGTGCAGCTGGCCCTGGAGGGGGCGCGGACCCCAGAGGGGGCGGGGCGGGCGCAGTGGGAGGGGTCCCCGCCGTCTAGGCAGCTCAGGGCGGCGGACCGAGAGTGCACAGCCGGGCCCCGCAACCGCGACGGCCCGCAGGTGGCGGGGCGGGCGCGGCGGGCGCGGCAGGCGCGGCGCTGGCTCTGCGTGCTCTCGGCGGGCGCCCCCTCCACCGTCCCGGCCGTGCGTACCGCGGGGCGGGTCCGGGCGCCGCTCCAGCCGCGTGCTGCCCGACCGCATGCCCCTCAGCCTCGTGGCCACCGCTCTGCAGGAGGTGCGGACGCTGCCCGTCTACACCGTGAGCGGCTGTTGGAGTGGGCAGGGCGGACGGAGCTGGCTCCGCCGCCAGCTTGGTCAGCACCTCCATAACGTGGGGGCTCCGCCGGGCCGCCAGCAGAGTCCGAGCGCCGGTAGCACGCAGGCTGGGGCAGGGGCGACAGCAGCAGGTGCCCAGCGTGGCCCGCGGCAGCACGAAGGCGGCGGTGAACACCCGCGGACGGCGGAGGGCCGGCCAGCGGGCCCGGGGCGCGGAGGGGGCGGGGAAGCGCGGCGGGCACAGGCGTCCGCCCCCCACGCTGGCCCGGCGGGCGGAAGCAGGCGGCAGCCCCGGGAAGACGCCGCTGGCGCGGGTGGAGGGCGTGTGAGCGTCCGCACCCCCACAGTGCCGTGTGGCGGAGAGGCGTGAGGACACCCTCAGACTCCAGACGTCCCCCCGGATGGACGACGGTGTGAAGCCGTCACCCCGGTGCTGGGAGTAGGGAGAGTGGGTGGCTGGAAGAGCACCATCAGCGTGCCCGGGTGGCCCACTGTCCCGGCGCCGCTGCCAAATCCCTCCCCGGCCCCCGGCCAAGATGGCAGCACGCTCCCCTGCACCCGGACCCTGAGCCGCCCAGCCGGTCCCTGGCACTTTGTCTTTGCTCCTCACCCGGCCAGGTGCCCCCTCCCGTTGCCTCCCGGGAGGCCTCCAGGTGCTGGGAGCCCAGCAGAAGGGTTCTAGACCTTGCCTCGGTGCCCGCCGGCTCCCTGCGGAAGCTTCTGGGGCCCTCTGCTCGTTTGCCAGAGCCCTTTCTCTGCCTCTGTTGTGGCTCTGGGTCTCTCTGTGCCGCCGGCCCCCTGCAGTGTATCTGAGCGCCACGCGTGGTCTTCCTTCCCCAGGTGGGGGCGGGCAGGAGCCCGCAGAACAGGGGGCCGGGCCTGGGAGCGGGTCCCTGTGGGCCATGTCTTCAAGCTGACAGCCGTACTTGAAAGCACGTGCTTTGAGGACCGAGCCCCCAACGAGGCCAGCTAAGTGGGCCCCCAGGCCCTGGGGGCACAGCCTTATTTGGAAACAGGGTCCCTGCAGGTTGATGGGGTTAAGGTTTGGCTTGGTCCTAAATCCCACGGCCGGTGTCCTCATAAGAAGGCCCCATGAAGACAGAGATGCACAGGGCCGAGAGGAGCAATGAAGATGGAAGCAGAGCTGGGACATCACCCAAGCACTGCGGGCATTGTCAGGAGCTGGAGGTGGTGGGAGGGCTCTTCCCCAGGGAGCGTGCCCTGCCCGCACCCCTGTCTCAGACCTGTGGCCTCCAGACCTGAGAGAAGAGAGCACTGTTGTCCTGAGCCGCCCACTTGTGCTGGTTTGTGCGGCCGGCAGCGCTGGGGGGCTAACCCAGATGTCCTGTGGGCCGGCCTCCTGGCTGAAGTCCGCAGCCCCCACGCCTTCCTGCCAGCAACCTGCGGCCCAGCGGCTGGGCAGGTAGGACGTGTGGGACTGAGCCACAGGATCGAACCAGGAACCACACTGGAAGTTCGGGCTCAGGGAAACACGGGTACAGTGGTGGCCGCGGGGCAGGGAGGCTCTGAGCCTAGGGCAGGTCATGTGACCTCCAGGGGCCTCCACCTCCCTCACCTGGAAGCGAGTCCTAGCGGTCCACTTACTAGTGTTTTCATTCTCCTGGTGGGGATCAACTCACATCCAGCAGACGTTTCCTGCAGGCTGGCTGTGTGTCAGGCCCTGCGCCAGCCGGGGGGACAAGGATGCGCATACGCATGCACACGCACACACACACACA
>NW_027767976.1:0-295 GCF_054177405.1 Leptonychotes weddellii
GATAGAAAGAGATTTAATTTCCTAGACAATGTTATACTTTAAAAAAAAAAAGATTTTATTTATTTACTTAACAGAGAGAGAGTAGCAGAGGGAGACGGAGAAGCAGACTCCCCACTGAGCAGGGAGCCCTATGCGGGGCTTGATCCCAGGACCCTGGGATCATGACCTGAGCCCAAAGCAGACGCTCAACCGACTGAGCCGCCCAGTCACCCCACAATGTTATACTTTTATGAGAATGAAAAGATATTTTAATTCCAAAACATTCTGTCCTCTTCTCTAAACAATTAAAGTCTTC
>NW_027767977.1:0-295 GCF_054177405.1 Leptonychotes weddellii
TCCCCACCTCCACTTTGATCTCTAGGTTTAACATATGAGCAAGGTATTTTTTGGTACTACTGACAAGTTTATTCTAACATATACATATAAAGGCACAGACCCTAGAATAGCTAAAACAATCTTGAAAAAGAAGAATAAAGTTGGAGGAATTACTTCAACCAATTTTAGATTCACCATATAGTTACAGTAATCTACAGAACGTGCTATTAGAAGAGAGAGACACACATAGTTCAATAAAACAGAGTAAAGAACCCAGAAGTAGACCCACACAAGTATGGCCAACTTATTTTTTATT
>NW_027767978.1:0-295 GCF_054177405.1 Leptonychotes weddellii
GTGCTCAGCAGAGGAAGAGGGGAGGCAGGCCAGGCCTCAGTGGCCCTCTGCAGGGGCAGGACTGGCCTCCAGGGGCACGTGTCGTGCAACGGGGTGCCTGACGGCGGCATGTACCTGCAGGGCACAGTGACGTTGTGCACGTGAAGACCCGCAGACCACCATCTGCCCTCAGAACCTAAGTGCTCCTTCAGTGAGAAGTTCATGAAATCGACAGGTATCTAGAGACTCAATTTTCACTGACGATCGTAGGAGGCCGGACTATCACTCTGTGATCACCAGCTCACTGGGGAAACTG
>NW_027767979.1:0-295 GCF_054177405.1 Leptonychotes weddellii
AACCATTCTGCCCTTGGCTACCTCTCCCTGCACATAGAAGTCTTAGGTAAATATTGGGCACAGAATGGAACCTGTTCAGCACATTGGGTTGAACTATATGTATACCCATCTTTTATTTATAAATGACATTTGAAAGCAAGAGAACAAACTGGACACACTCTTCATCGACAGGATGGATGTTAACAGGGGGTCGGGAAGATTGGCCTTCACGGAATTCTGTGCTGTTGCCCAGCCTCTCGGGGGGGCCTCTGGGGTACAGCTGACCTCTGGGCTGCTGGTGACCAGGCCACCAGCA
>NW_027767980.1:0-295 GCF_054177405.1 Leptonychotes weddellii
AAAATAAAACCCCAAAAAACAGTATAAGAAACACAACCAACTACGCCTGCCTCTAAAGACCTGAAACATGAAACGAGTTGTGCAATGGAGCTCGCGCCTGGGCCACACGTCCGACTTCAATAGCACGCCGGTCATCCCCTCTGCCAGCTGAGTGTTCATAACCACTGTGGGAGGGATCGTTCTGCCCGACACGGTTGCATCCGGGCTCCGAGCGAGCTTTCCTCCTCTCCTGCTAACACAGGCCAGAGCACATCCTTCTACCCTGTTCATCCTCTGCGGGGGGGGGGGGGGGGGG
>NW_027767981.1:0-295 GCF_054177405.1 Leptonychotes weddellii
GTTGTCCCCCTCTGCAGGCTGGGTGGCCTCATCTTTGAGGTAGGGGTGGTGGGTGTAGAGTATGGGGTGAAGGGCCTCTGAGACCTGTCTGACTCACTGACTTGGGGTGGTTCTTTCCCCGATGCCTTTGATGGTGAGAGAGAAAGCAAGAACCTCAGCCTCCCATTTCCTGCTGAGCTCTGCAGTGTTTTCGCTCCCCGCCCCCGAGCCCTACCCTGTACTCCTGTATGGTGCACTTGACTTTGATTGCAAGCCATTCACTCACCAAACACTGAATGAGCACCTATTACATGCC
>NW_027767982.1:0-295 GCF_054177405.1 Leptonychotes weddellii
GGTTGGACGGGGCGATGGTGGAGATTCCTTCCGGCTCATGGTATTCATCCGACAGGCATCCTTGAGCACCTGCTCTGTGCCAAGCCCGGTTCCAGGCTCTGGGGATGCAGCCGTGATCCCTGTCCTGCCCCCACAGACCTTGCACTCCTGGCGGGACACACGCAATGAGCAACACTGCAGACAATATCAGAGGCTGAAACGTGCTGGGAAGGAATTTAACCAGGCTGAAGCACCGGAGGGACAGGCAGGCGGACTTGGATGGGGACTCAGGGAATGAGGAAGGGTCATCTGACCT
>NW_027767983.1:0-295 GCF_054177405.1 Leptonychotes weddellii
TCTCCCCCCAGAGATACATTATTATCCTTGCATCATCTTTGTTTCCTTTTCCCTATTTGTTTTGGAATTTGTTTTTTTCTTTTCCTGCTAGATCATGATTCTCAACAGGCAGATGGGCAGAGGAGCAGGGGCAGGAGGAGGAGAAGGAGGACGAGGAGGAGGATTTTACTCTCAGGATATATTTGGTAATATCTGGAGATATTTTTGGTTGTCACAGCTGGAGTGAGGGTGCTACCCCCTCTAGTGAGTAGAGAACAGGGATGTTTCTAAGCATTTTATGGTGCATAGGATGCCC
>NW_027767984.1:0-295 GCF_054177405.1 Leptonychotes weddellii
TTTTTTGAAGAATCTTCCGTTTTACAAGCACATATTGAACTAGGTGGAGATAAAATGAGATAAAGTCTGGGATTTGCCTCAAAACAGTCGAGCGGCATGGTGGGGGTCCCGACACAGGTGATCCCAGGCGGGTGCAGCGGTGGCCCTATGTGGTTTATCACACGTTCTCTCGACCTTAGTCTAGGGGAGTTTTCCATAACGATTATAGCTGTAATAACACTATCTACAATCATTCACAATAATTTTTAAAAGAGGGATAGTGGGGAGGCCTTGGAGGGAGACATGGCGGGATTTC
>NW_027767985.1:0-295 GCF_054177405.1 Leptonychotes weddellii
TCATCATTTCAATAGACAATATTTGGGTCTCAACTCAGTAAAAGTTCTTTGCACACTTTCTGTAGTCAAAGGACTACCCGATTTAGTGAGATGGACAAAATAATGAACATGACATAGTTCTTGCCCTGAGAGCTTACAGCTCAGCTCAGAGTTTCTCAACATGGGCACGATTGGCATTTTGGCATGAATTACTGTAAGGGGGTATAAATGAGCAAAGTGCTTGCTTGGCAGTAAGTACATTATTGTGCTAGAAGAGTAGGCTCACACTGGGGAGTGGGAAGAGAAAATCTTAATA
>NW_027767986.1:0-3899 GCF_054177405.1 Leptonychotes weddellii
TCCAATTTTCCCAGCACGATTTATTGAAGAGACTGTCTTTTTTCCATTGCATGTTTTTTCCTGCTTTGTCAAAGATTATTTGACCATAGAGTTGAGGGTCCATTTCTGGGTTCTCTATTCTGTTCCATTGGTCTGTATGTCTGTTTTTGACAAAGCACAGATTTCTAAGCTCACAAAATAAAAAGTACTCCTGCCTAAAGCTTAAACTAAAACGAATCTATATTTATTTAAAGAAGAGAGTTCGTTATGAAAAGTTCATGAAATTTTGAGAAGGCTTACTATGACTTTTATTAAAATATTAAAAGTTTATCATTGCCTGAGTCACCTTTTGATTTTTCAAAATACAATGGTAACCTTAAATAAAGACCCAGCAAGCTTTCTGGTTCAGTTTTGTTAGTATTTTGATTATTTCATGCTGCCTGTTACCAACTCTCAGGATTTTTAGTGCAGTAAAAGCATTGCTTTGATGAGAATCCACCAGTTTGCCATTTCTCTTTCTAGTATTACGTGTAGTTTAAATTACAAATGATTCTTTAGTATTTACATAATATAGCACATTTCAGTCATGTTGATGTGTATCTTAAAAGTATTTCTCTAGTTATGACATTTGTATTATTCCTATTGCCCTGGTTAATACAAAGATATGGAATATGTGTGTATGTTTTTATCATTGCAAATATACTGAGACAATCGAAAAATTGCATTGAAATACAAAGTTCCCTTCATTTAATTTGTGAATTACAACCGTCTCCAAAATGCTGTCTAATGTCAATTCTTTGAATAGAATTGTTTATACTATCTAAAATAAGATTAACAAATAATTTCCTTTTTCATATGCTAAGGCAAAGAAGTAGTTTTATAGAAAGACATGCTACAGTACCAAACTGGAGTCTTCTCTTTTATTTGTTCCGATTTATGTCTAATACTTAATGCATCAGTGCTGTCCTTCCCCTTCAGAAGCCTCTTTAATTTCATTCACCATTACAGTGATTCATTATCCTTGTCCTCTTGTCTCCTCTGACCTGATGCTTTCTTTATTGTATATTCCTATAATAGTTTTCTTCAAGTACCACTTCTAATTCCTGGCCATTAATGAGTCTGTCTGAATTTCAGATTTCTAAATCTGCCTTTCCTCATCAATTCTATGAGTTTCTAGTTACCTTTCTTTGCTAATTTGAAATTGATGACTTTGTATATTTCCCTTTATGTTTGCCTTCTCATCGTAGCTCAATAGTCATAAACATTTGATAAGGGAGACCCACTGGGTACTGAGCATAATTCATACAAAGAGAAGTTTAGACTCGAGTTAATATTTAGCTGAATTTTTAAACCTCAGAACTATTGATATTTTGGATTGGCTAATTGTTGTTGGGGACTGTCCTGTACACTGTAGAACATTTAGCAGCATTCCTGCCTTCTGTCCACTTAATGCCATTAACAGTCCTCCCCCCCAATTTGTGACAACCAAAAATGTCTCCAAACAATGCCAATATACCAAAGGGGCCAAATCACTCACATTTGGGAACTGTGGATCTATAGGATCACTTGGGAGATCCATTTGTATTGAATTGAGAACATTTTTTGAACTCACAACTACATTTTTAAGTCTTTAAATATTTAGTGTTGCTGTTGGCACATTCTCCTTCTACGAGATGTAGCTCATGATGGCTTTTCAATAACCTTTCATCCCTGGTTCTTTAAATAACTGTTGTCCTATTCAATCCTTTCTATTGAGATCCAATGTAAACAAGGTTTAATCTATATATGAAGTTTAGGAATCTCTAGGATATGAAAGACACATGAAACTTGATATGATTAGATATGCTGCTGTATTATGGGAACAATATTGGAAGAGGAATTTGGGACTTTGTATAGTGACTAGAAAGCTCAATTTGAACATTGACAAAAGGGACTGTTGTTGAGCAACAATCCCAAGATGGCTGATTTTAAGGCCTAGGACTGTTTACCCTGAACCAAAGTAAAATCAAGATATTTGCATCTAGAATTCTGTTATTATTCTGGTGAGGGTACAAATTTATATCACATTTCTAGAAAGAAACTAAGTTAATATACATTGAGTGACTCTAAGAATATTGATATATTCTTAACAAGTAATTACATTTTAATCATCTATATATAACTAGTCACTTACATCTCCTGATTAGACCTTTCTTTTGAGCTCTAGTCACATACATCTAACTGCCATACTTCATATCTCCTTTTAAGTACTTCAGTGCATCTGAGTTTAACAATCACATAATGGAATTTTAAATTTGCAGTACTATCCCCATCACTTGCCTTTCTGCCTACCTAAGCTTATCTTAAACCACTCTCTCCCTTGCTCACTGTCATGGTTTTAAAAAAATTGCCAACAATTCTTTGACATTCTGTGTCCATTCCCCCTTGAATTTGGGTGTGCTTGTGATTTCTTCAGTCAGTAAGGTAATGCTATGTGACCTTTGATGCTGGAATAGAAAAGGCTATGAAACTTGGGGTGTTTGCTCTTTGGGGGCTTTCTCAGGACTTTCCATTTCAGAAGTTATTTGTGTACTTTTTAGAAAACTCAATCTACGAGAGATTAGCTGTTGGTGGTTTGGTTGCTAGTTACAGCTGAATACAGCTTTCAGACTATTCAGTCCAGTCATCAGATGTGTGAGTAAAAAGGGTCCAGATATTTCCAGTTCCCAGTCAATTGAATCACTCCAAATTCACTGCTTCTTTTCAGCTAAGGCCTCAGATAAATTATTTCTACTGTGCTCAGTCTGAATCTCTTACCTATAGAATCCATGAGAATAATATGGTTGTTGTTTTATGCTACTAAATTTGGCCTGGTTTGTTGTGCAACAATAGTAGCTACAACACTTAATAGCATTATTTTAGTTTCAAAAGGTATTTGAGCTCTCTTTTACCTTAGAGCCCATGGTAGATGTTGTCTGGACATCCATTCCTCAGCTGCTGTAAAGGCTGGATCACAGCTGCCTTTTTTCTTTGTAAAATAAACCTGGCTGACAGAAGCTGTCTTGCCTGGGAAACTACATCTCTCCTACCCCTGCAATGCAACACTAAGCCAGTGAATGACTGATACACTGTTATACAGGTACAAATGGTCAGCCCCTATTGTTAGGGAGCAGAGAACTTTACAGTATGGTTTGTACTCTAGAGCCCTTCCCCTATGGATCAGGCCAACGCTAGACTTTACCTGAGAGTACATCCTCACTTAGCTTTTGCTCCTTCGCTATTCTGCTTCCTCCCTCTCCTAAAGGTTTTTCCCTAAAGAACAGTTGCTCAATATACTGTGTTCCTCCAAATATCCATTCTCTAGAACCTGAAGTAAAATGGAGCCTCTGCACATGAGCTCTTTCAGATGAAATGTCCCGTCTCAGGTTTTTGTGTGGCTGGCTCTTTACTATGCTTCATGTCTCAGCTTAATTGCCATTTCCTAAAACAGGAAGAATCCTTTCAATAGATGCAGAAAAAGCACTTGACAAAGTACAACATCGATTTATGATAAAAACCCGCAACAAAGCAGGGTTAGAGGTAACATACCTCAACATAATAAAGGCCATGTATGAAAAACCTAAGCTAACAGTATCCTCAATGGGAAATAACTGAGAGATTTTACTCTATGGTCAGGAACAAGACAGGGATATCCACTCTTTTTTTAAAAGATGCATTTATTTATTTTTTTAATTTCTTATGTTAGTCACCATACAATACATCATTAGTTTTTGATGTAGTGATCCACGATCCATTGTTTTCGTATAACACCCAGTGCTCCATGCACTACGTGCCCTCCTTGATACCCATCACTGGGCTAACCAATCCCCCCTACCCCCTACCCTCTAAAACCCTGTTTGTTTCTCAGGTCCATAGTCTCTCATGGTTCATCTCTCCCTCCA
>NW_027767987.1:0-295 GCF_054177405.1 Leptonychotes weddellii
ATATCAGAAAACTTATAATGGATAAAATAATCTTGTTTTTTCCATTTTTGCAAAAAATAATTGGAATTTTCCTATGGATTACATTGAATCTGTAGATCACTGAGTAGTATTGACATCTTATCAATATTAAGTCTCCTCACATAGATCAATGGAACAGAATAGAGAGCCCAGAAATGGACCCTCAACTCTATGGTCAACTCATCTTTGACAAAGCAGGAAAGAATGTCCAATGGAAAAAAGACAGTCTCTTCAACAAGTGGTGTTGGGAAAATTGGATAGCCACATGCAGAAGAAT
>NW_027767988.1:0-295 GCF_054177405.1 Leptonychotes weddellii
GGGGCGGCCTGGGGAACTGATCTGGAATGTCAATCCATGGAATTTGCTCTCGGAATCCTAGAGGGGGACCTGGGGAACCAATCTACAATGTCAATCTATGGACTTCGCTCTTGGAATCCTAGAGGGGGACCTGGGGAATCCATCTGGAATGCCAATCCATGGACTTTGCTCTTGGAATCCTAGAGGGGGACCTGGGGAATCCATCTGGAATGCCAATCCATGGACTTTGCTCTTGGAATCCTAGAGGGGGACGTGGGGAATCAATCTGGAATGTCAATCCATGGAATTTGGTCTC
>NW_027767989.1:0-295 GCF_054177405.1 Leptonychotes weddellii
ATGGTGTCTTAACACTTCTTGTTAACATTATTTTGTTGCAGATATTCAGGTAAAAAGTGATAGAGTCCTTTCCAATTCTAATAAGAAAGAGTTTATACTTTCCAGATTTTGGAGAGAAATCTATGTGTAATCCTGTAAGTATTGAAGAGTCGATCCTATCTAGGCAATTGTGGTGGAGTGTCACCACAGTGGTAACCATCGGGTTTTGCCAGGTATCCAGTCAAGTAGTGTTAGTCTCTGCTGACAACACTGTTGACCTCGAGTAGGTGCGAGGATGCGGGTGGAGTTGATGTGT
>NW_027767990.1:0-295 GCF_054177405.1 Leptonychotes weddellii
GACGACTTCAGGGTAGCTGGGTTGTAAAAGCTACTCTGGATTCTGAAGGACCGCCACTTCCCAAACTCCATTTGTGTCCGAAAGCAGGCTTTGTTGGGGGTCCTGTTTGTGGATGTCTTTGGGGTCTTAGGTCCTGGTTTCCTATTTCTCAGTGTATTCTTCTTCTTATTATCATTTTACAACACACCTTCATTAATTAGGGAAACGTGCGATGAAGTCTTCTCATTTTAAAGCTAACAGAGAAATGTGAACATGGAATTAAATTGTCGCTTTTGACAAATAAGGAATCTGAGGC
>NW_027767991.1:0-295 GCF_054177405.1 Leptonychotes weddellii
GCAGTGGGTTCACATTCTTTCTGTCATTCTTACATCACTGTTTGAGACTATAAAATAAACTTAGTACAGTTTGGAGACATAAACTCAGCGATTGTGAAACACAAGCAAGTAGGGGAAAAAGTGGTGTCAGTGTAGAGGAAGGAAGAGAAATCTCAGGAAACTCACAAAAATAGATTTTATATGTTTAGGAACAAAGACAGAAACAGTAGATTATTACAGGTATCAAAGTTCAGAGTCAAGGATAGGGGGCCATGGTCAGAATACAAGTCAAGATCATGACTTGGCAAAAGCCCTT
>NW_027767992.1:0-295 GCF_054177405.1 Leptonychotes weddellii
ATTTTATTTTTAAGTAATCTCTACACTCAACGTGGGGCTCAAACTCACAACCCCGAGATGAAGAGATGCACGCTCCATTGACTGAGCCAGCCAGGCGTCCCTAACTTAAGTTTTACTACAGTAAAAAGAACACAGTGGGAAACAAACAAAACAGGCAACCCTGTTTCTGGCCCTCCCTGTTCCAAAAAAGGAAAAGGGACACGCCAATCCCCGTAAGGAAGCAGGATCCAGAAAATCAACCGCTGCTCCCATCTCCCTGGGGGACCCAGGGCGCTCAGGAGTCTCTTGCCCTAAC
>NW_027767993.1:0-295 GCF_054177405.1 Leptonychotes weddellii
TCGGCAGGGAGCCTGCTTCTCCCTCTGACCCTCCCCCCTCTCATGTGCTCTCTCTCTCTCATTCTCTCTGTCTCAAATAAATAAATAAAATCTTTAAAAAAAAAAAAAAGCCCCTCTACTGGCCAAATCTGGAAGATTTTTGGCATCAAAATAAATATTAAATAAGTTTTAACTCAATAAAATAGGAAACAATGATTTTTTATTGAAATAATAGAATAAATTAGACGTTTGTTGAAGAAGGGCATGCCCATGTAGTTCAAAAGCATCTCTGACAAAATAATTGCTAATTAAAAAG
>NW_027767994.1:0-295 GCF_054177405.1 Leptonychotes weddellii
CCATCCCAGGTGGAAGAAGTCAGTGGGGGCGCTGGTGCAGGATTGAGGGGGATAAGCTGGTAAGTCCATTTGCCAGTAATGGTGATATGAGAGTTTGCCCCCCTGCCTGGCTGGGCAAGCTAGAGGCAGTGAGGAGGAACAGCACACCAGGCAGCAGAAAACCGGGACTGACGGGGGCCAGGAAAACCATGGTGAAATGCGCTCAGGAGTAGACAGCAGAGGGCCAGTAAAAGTGGGATCTATGACCTTAGGTAACCCATCAGCAGATGAAACCCATGGACAAGTAAGTGCAGTA
>NW_027767995.1:0-295 GCF_054177405.1 Leptonychotes weddellii
GGGGGTGTGAGGACTTCTTACTGTGCCCAACAGACGCCTGCTTCTGTCATCTGGTTTTCATAGCAAGAATCAAAAGTTGAGAATCTCACTGTAGTGTTTGTATCGGTTTATCAGGAATCAGAAAGCAGAGGCGAGGAGGGACTGTTCCGTCCCCACCTCTGGCGTGCGGGTCCGTGCCCATGGTCACGACAGTTTGGGACGGAGGGAGGGTCTCGGTGTAGAGTCTCAGCCGGCTTGCTCTCCCTGCAGCCCTGGAGCTGGACCGGAACCGAGTCCTGGAGACCGCGCCTCTCAG
>NW_027767996.1:0-295 GCF_054177405.1 Leptonychotes weddellii
TTGTAGTGGAGCACACAACCTCTCTAAGTTGTGTGTCGGGATAAATGCCAGAATTTAATCCTGATGGTAGCAGGCATTAGCGTTATCTCAAATAAAGGCTATAACCCAACTAGTTAGAGCAGAGAATGCCTTAAGGCAGTAGAACACATGCTGCTCCCCAGTACCTTTCTCTGCCTTTCTTTTCCCTCCCTGAGATGTGCCCAAAATCTATGCATAGGCTTATGGTACTAATGCAGGCTGGAAGTCCCACCAGGTCAGAGGGACACTGAGTCTCCTCAGTCTGTGTTTTTCTTTA
>NW_027767997.1:0-3899 GCF_054177405.1 Leptonychotes weddellii
ACATTTTTCCAAAGAAGACATCCAAATGGCCAACAGACACATGAAAAAGAACTCAATATCGCTTGGCATCAGGGAAATCCAAATCAAAACCTCAATGAGATACCACCTCACACCAGTCAGAATGGCTAAAATTAACAAGTCAGGAAATGACAGATATTGGCGGGGATGTGGAGAAAGGGGAACCCTCCTACACTGTTGGTGGGAATGCAAGCTGGTGCAGCCACTCTGGAAAACAGTATGGAGGTTCCTCAGAAAGTTGAAAATAGAACTACCCTATGATCCAGCAATTGCACTACTGGGTATTTACCCCAAAGATACAAAAGTAGGGACCCGAAAGGTTACATGCACCCCGATGTTTATTTTTGGTATACATTTATATAAGTTTTTCTCTCTTTAAAATTTTGGGATGCAGTTGCTTCTAACAGACCAAAATATATCCTGAATCTCTAGTGTATGACTTTGCTCTAGTCTCCTGCCTAATCAAATTCTTGCCCCGCCCCTTTTTTAAGCCTCTTCTTTCGTTTTTAAACCAACTTTTTATCTTATTAATTCCTTTTATAAAATCTTTTATAATTTTCATTTTTACAGTAATATTCTATCCCTTCATTGTATTAACCCTTATTTTTGTCCATATATAAGTTTTTCTTTCTTTAAAATTTTGGAGGGCACTTTCTTCAAACAGACCAAAATACGCCCAAATTCTAGTGTGTGGCACTGATCTTGCACCAGCCTGATCATATTTGATCATATTCTGTTTGTTTGTTTTTATCTTTTTCTTTCTCTCTTTTTTTTCTTCTTTCTTTCCCTTTCTTTTAGCCCAGTTTCAGATTTCTTGTGATTTGTTTAGTGTATATTTTTCTGGAGACATTGCTATACTGTTAGCATTTTGTTCTCTCATTTATCTATTCTCCTCTGGACAAAATGACAAGACGGAAAAAATCACATCAAAAGAAAGAAAAGCAGGCAGTACTGACTGCCAGGAACATAATCAATATGGACATTAATAAAATGTCAGAACTAGAATTCAGAATGATGATTTTAAAGATACTAGCTGGGCTTGAAAAGAGCATGGAAGATATTAGAAAAACACTTTCTGGAGAAATAAAAGAACTAAAATCTAACCAAGTCTAAATCAAAAGGGCTATTAATGAGGTGCAATCCAAAATGGAGGCTCTAATTGCTAGGATAAATGAGGCAGAAGAGAGAATCAGTGATATAGAAGACCAAATGATGGAAAATAAAGAAGCTGAGAAAAAGAGAGATAAACAACTACTGGATCACGAGGGCAGAATTCGAGAGATAAGCGATACCATAAGACGAAACAATATTGGAAAAATTGGGATCCCAGAAGAAAGAGAGAGAGAGGCAGAAGGTATATTGGAGCAAATTAAAGCAGAGAACTTCCCTAATTTGGGAAAGGAAACAGGGATCAAAATCCAGGAGGCACAGAGCGCCCCCCTCGAAATCAATAAAAACAGAAAACACCCTGACATCTAATAGTAAAACTTATGAGTCTCAGAGACAAAGAGAAAATCCTGAAAGCACCTTGGGGAAGAGATCTATAACCTACAATGGTAGAAACATTAGATTGGCAACAGACCTATCCACAGAGAAATGCCAGGCCAGAATGGACTGGCAGGATATATTCAGAGCACTGAATGAGAAAAATATGCAGCCAAGAATACTGTATCCAACGAGGCTGTCATTGAAAATAGGAGAAATAAAAAGCTTCCAGGACAAACAAAAACTGAAGGAATTTGCAAACACGAAACCAGCCCTACAAGAAATATTGCAAGGGGTCCTCTAAGCAAAGAGAGAGCCTAAAAGCAACATAGACCAGAAAGGAACACAGACAATATACAGTAAGAGTCACCTTACAGGCAATACAATGGCACTAAATTCATATCTTTCCATAGTTACCCTGAATGTAAATGGGCTAAATGCCCCAATCAAAAGACACAGGCTATGAGATTGGATTAAAAAACAAGACCTATCAATATGCTGTCTGCAAGAGATTCATTTTAGACCCAAAGAGACCCCCAGATTGAAAGTGATGCAGTGAAAAACCATTTACCAGCTAATAGAGATGAAAAGAAAGCTGGGGTGACAATCCTTATATCAGACAAATTAGATTTTAAACCAAAGACTGTAATAAGAGATGAGGAAGGACAGTAAATCATACTAAAAGGGTCTATCAAAAAAAGAGATCTAACAATTGAAAATATCTATGGCCCTAACATGGGAGCAGCCAATTATATAAGGCAATTAATAACAAAAGTAAAGAAACACATTGACAACAATACAATAATATTGGGGAACTTTAACAGCCCCCTCAATGAAATGGACAGATCGTCTAAGCAAAAGATCAACAAGGAAATAAAGACTTTAAATGACACACTGGACCAAATGGACTTCGCAGACATATTCAGAACATTCCATCCCAAAAGAACAGAATATACATTCTTCTCTAGTGCCCATGGAACATTCTCCAGAATAGATCACATCCTAGGTCACAATCATGTCTCAATCCCAAAAGATTGGGATCATTCCCTGCATATTTTTGGACCACAATACTTTGAAACTAGAACTCAATCACAAGAGGAAAGTCGGAAAGAACTCAAATACATGGAGGCTAAAGAGCATCCTACTGAAGAATGAATGGGTCAACCAGGAAATTAAAGAAGAATTAAAAAAATTCATGGAAACCAATGAAAATGAAACACAACTGTTCAAAATCTTTGGGATGGAACAAAGGCAGTCCTAAGAGGAAAGTATATAGCAATACAAGCCTTTTTCAAGACACAAGAAAGGTCTCAAGTACACAACCTAACCCTACAGCTAAAGGAGCTGGAGAAAGAACAGCAAATAAAGCCTAAACCCAGCAGGAGAAGAGAAATCATAAAGATCAGAGCAGAAATCAATGAAATAGAAACCAAAAGAACAGTAGAACAGATCAACAAAACTAGGAGCTGGTTCTTTGAAAGAATTAACAACATTGATAAACCCCTGGCCAGACTTACCAAAAAGAAACGAGAAATCACCCAAATCAACAAAGCCATGAATGAAAAAGAGAGATCACAACCAACACCAAAGAAATACAAACAATCATAAGAACATATTATGAGCAACTCTATGCCAGCAAATTAGATAACCTGGAAGAAATGGATGCATTCCTAGAGATGTATCAACTACCAAAACTGAACCAGGAAGAAATAGAAAACCTGAACAGACCTATAACCACTAACAAAATAGAAACAGTCATGAAAAATCTCCCAACAAAAAAAGCTCAGGTCCAGATGGCTTCCCAGGGGAATTCTAACACACTTTTAAAGACGAATTAATACCTATTCTTCTAAACTGTTCCAGAAAATTGAAATGGAAGGAAAACTTCCAGACTTGATTTATGAGGCCACCATTACCTTGATCCCCAAACCAAAGACCCCATTAAAAAGGACAATTACACACCAATATCCTTGATGAACATGGATGCAAAAATTCTCACCAAAGTACTAGCCATTAGGATCCAACAGTACATTAAAGGGATTATTCACCATGACCAAGTGGGATTTATCCCTGTGCTGCAAGGTTAGTTCAATATCCTCAAATCAATCAAAGTGATACAATACATTAATAAAAGAAAGAACAAGAATCATATGATCCTCTCAATAGATGCAGAAAAAGCATTTGACAAAGTTAAGCATCCTTTTTGATCAAAACTCTTCAGAGTATAGGGATCGATGGTACATACCTCAATATCATAAAAGCCATCTATGAAAAACCCACAGCGAATATCATTCTCAATGGGGAAAAACGGAGAGCTTTCCCCCTAAGGTCAGGAACACAGCAGGGATGTCCACTCTCACCACTGCTATTCAACAAAGTATTAGAAGTCTTAGCCA
>NW_027767998.1:0-295 GCF_054177405.1 Leptonychotes weddellii
TCAGGGTAGATCTGGCTGAAAGGGGAACTCGTAAGAGATTTGAAAGGCAGGAGCACAGCAGCGGCCATTCCTTTGAGAAGGTCATCGTGTTTGGTTGTGGGGTTGGGCTGGTGCAGAGACACCCAGGACCTCCTCCCTGCCTGCTGGCCCTGCCGGCCAAGGGTGACCCCGGGCTCAGCAGCAGAAACTCATGAAGACCGGGGGGCCAGGACTCCCAGGGGCATCAGCGCCCTGCACCTGCCCCACGAGCCCCTCGTGGCCCCCCTCGTGGACCGGGCGTGGTAATGTCCTCTTA
>NW_027767999.1:0-295 GCF_054177405.1 Leptonychotes weddellii
TTCCTTCCTTCCTTCCTTCCTTCCTTCCTTCCTTCCTTCCTTCCTTCCTTCCTTCCTTCCTTTCTCTTTCCTTCTTTTTTCTTTTCTTTCTTTCCTTTTTTTCTTTTCTTTCTTTCTTTCTTTCTTTCTTTCTTTCTTTCTTTCTTTCTTTCTTTCTTTCTTTCTTTCTAAACAATTAATCACTTTTCCATCTGCCCTTTCAGCATTTCTTCCTGATCTCACAAGTTTTAATGGAATTGAAGGAACATTTGTTTTGCTCTCTACCTGTTTTTATATCAGAGAGCACTTAAAAACT
>NW_027768000.1:0-295 GCF_054177405.1 Leptonychotes weddellii
GGGTGTCTTCCCGGTGTCTTTAAAAAAGACATGGCTGCGGCGCGGCTTCCTGACCGACTTGTTCCTCGGTGAGAGCGAGCAGCGGTGAGTCAGGAGCAGGAGCAGGGCGTCCAAACCTCCGCTGTAGCTGCGACCGAGTCTTCCTCAAAGAGCTAATTTTATGTTTCTTTGACCATTTTAGGAGCCATACTTTTTTTTTAACTAAAACTTTTTTTTAAAAGATTTTATTTATTTATTCATGAGAAACAGAGAGAGTGAGAGAGAGAGAGGCAGAGGCAGAGGGAGAAGAAGGCTC
>NW_027768001.1:0-295 GCF_054177405.1 Leptonychotes weddellii
ATTTTTCACAGAACTAGAAGAAATAATACTAAAATTTGTACAGAACCACAAAAGACCTGAATAGCCAAAGCAATCTTGAAAAAGAAGAACAAAACTGGAGGTGTCACAATCCCAGATTTCAAGATATACTATAAAGCTGTGGTAATCAAGACAGTATGGTACTGGCACACACACACACACACACACACACACACACACAAGCCCATATAGAACAATATAACAGAATAGACAGCCCAGAAAGAAACCCACAGTTATATGGTCAATTAATCTTTGACAAAGGAGGCAAAAATATGCC
>NW_027768002.1:0-295 GCF_054177405.1 Leptonychotes weddellii
GTTGTCCCCCTCTGCAGGCTGGGTGGCCTCATCTTTGAGGTAGGGGTGGTGGGTGTAGAGTATGGGGTGAAGGGCCTCTGAGACCTGTCTGACTCACTGACTTGGGGTGGTTCTTTCCCCGATGCCTTTGATGGTGAGAGAGAAAGCAAGAACCTCAGCCTCCCATTTCCTGCTGAGCTCTGCAGTGTTTTCGCTCCCCTCCCCCGAGCCCTACCCTGTACTCCTGTATGGTGCACTTGACTTTGATTGCAAGCCATTCACTCACCAAACACTGAATGAGCACCTATTACATGCC
>NW_027768003.1:0-295 GCF_054177405.1 Leptonychotes weddellii
AAAATAAAACCCCAAAAAACAGTATAAGAAACACAACCAACTACGCCTGCCTCTAAAGACCTGAAACATGAAACGAGTTGTGCAATGGAGCTCGCGCCTGGGCCACACGTCCGACTTCAATAGCACGCCGGTCATCCCCTCTGCCAGCTGAGTGTTCATAACCACTGTGGGAGGGATCGTTCTGCCCGACACGGTTGCAGCCGGGCTCCGAGCGAGCTTTCCTCCTCTCCTGCTAACACAGGCCAGAGCACATCCTTCTACCCTGTTCATCCTCTGCGGGGGGGGGGGGGGGGGG
>NW_027768004.1:0-295 GCF_054177405.1 Leptonychotes weddellii
TGGTTTGTTTCCCTCTCTGATTTCTTCCCATTCAGTTTTCCCTCCCTTCCCCTATTGTCCTCTGCACTATTCCTTATATTCCACATATGAGTGAAGCCATATGATAATTAAGGAGGACACGTGATGTGATGAGCACTGGGTGTTATACGCAACTAACGAATCATTGAACATTATATCGAAACCAATGATGTAAAAAAAATTGCATTCTACAAAAAACAAAAACAAAAACTGTAACCCACCAATCCCAGTCTTAGGGAATTACTCCAGAGAATAAAGATCAGCATATACAGATGCA
>NW_027768005.1:0-295 GCF_054177405.1 Leptonychotes weddellii
TGAGTTACAAAATTCATGTTTGTCACACTCTTTCTTTTAATAAACCTAAAAAGTTACATGCAAATCAAAATTGTATATAACAATAACAAGGAAGACTAAGGAATTGGTTACTTGGCCTAAAGAGAACTTTTCTTTGCCAAACACTTAAGTTGAGTGTGGCGTGCCAAGCTCAAGTGATGGGTTTTCCTTTTTTAAACTCTGGTCAGTTCAGGGCCAGAGATACCCTCACATGGGCAGTTACTCATGTCCACCCTAAGGCTTGTCTTCTCCCACCACCCAAGGAATTACAGGTGAT
>NW_027768006.1:0-295 GCF_054177405.1 Leptonychotes weddellii
ATGCACAGTGCGGTGGATTGTAATGGAGTGGTCTCGCTGGTCGGGGGCCCTTCTGCCCTCACATCTCCAGCTGGACAGCTCCTTCCCGAGGTGAGGCCAATGAAAACTGCCGCTGCTGGGGAGGGACCTGTGGCTGGGGCAGGCAGGAGTGTTTTTGATTTCCATATCCAGGAATTTTGTTAAGTCTTTTGTTGGGGTTGGTTCAGTCCAGCTGTGAACTCACTTTGTCAAATTGTTCTATTTAGATGTTTCTGCAAGTTAATTAAAAATATAGGTTGGCTCTCACAGAGAAGTA
>NW_027768007.1:0-295 GCF_054177405.1 Leptonychotes weddellii
AGAACCCTTCTGCCTCTCTCCACCCTCTAACTCCCTCTTCCCCAAGGGGGTTTGGGACAAAAGACTGAGTTTGCACAGGTCAATCAACTCTGACCTCTCACTCTTCCTTTTGGAAACCAGCTGCCGCCAGGAAGCATACACTCCCCTCTGTTCCTCCACGCTGCATGTTTTGCAGGGGCAGGGCCCAGTGGAAGTTCAGTGGTGGCCGAGCATTGCCTGTGATCAAGTCTGTCTAAATCTGAGGATTGAGGAATTCTTAATCTCAGGAAACAAACTGAGTGTTGCTGGAGTGGTG
>NW_027768008.1:0-13935 GCF_054177405.1 Leptonychotes weddellii
CAGGCAGAGATAACGGCCAGTGCAAAGGCCCTGTGGCAGCTAGGTATTTAGTAGGCTTTTGCCCTCCATTCGCCACCTACATTGAGCTCTAGTCCCTTGTACGCTCTGTTTAGAAACCTACTCCCTCACTCTCCTGGCTAGCTTTTAATTTGTTAGATTCAACTCCAGCATCATCTCCCCCAGAGAGGTCAGTGCAGATCCTCACCCTGGCTGGATTGGCGGCCCCTCCTCTGAGCTCCCACAGCCCCTATCATAGCATGTGACAAACTACATTGCAATTGTTTTTTATTGGCTGTTTGTTCTTTGTGGAGCAGGGACTGCATCTGATTCATATCTGTTCCCTGAGACCTGGACAGTAAAGAGGGTTTAGTAAATGTCTTAAATTTGTCTTGCTGTCTAACCAACCACTCCAAAGTCAGCGGCATAAAACAGCAACTGCTTTATTCTGCTCTCAGATCCTGTGATGAGGAGTTTGGACAGAGCACAGTGGGAATGGCTTATCTCTGTTCCATCATGTCCAGAAGATTCGAATGGCTGGGGCTGGAGCCACCTGGAATCTCCTGCACACACATGTCTGGCTTCCAGGCTGGGCTCAGCTAGGATGGTGCCAGGAGCACCTCCCACTGACAGCCTCCCCACGTGGATCATGGATGGGGCTCCTCACAGCACAGCGGCTGGGTCCTGAAAACAAGACAGCGTTCTAAGAAAACCAGGCAGGGCACTCGGCCTTTCCTGAGCTGGCCTTAGAAATCACATAGCATCCCCCTCGGCACACTCTGTTGATTGAAGCCGTCAGAAATCTGTCCAGGTCAAGGGGAGGGGACATAGGCCCCACCTTTCAGGGGAGGTACGTCATGGAATTTGGGAGCCATGTCTTAAAACCCTACAGTGAACACGTGTGGATGTTTGCACCCCATGTTACAAACTGCCAAGTGCTTTCATGTACACCTTGTCTCCGTGGTCCATACTGAGGTTCAGGGAGGAAGAAGCAAGAGGTGCAGAGAAGCGATGTGTCCAAGGTTGGCTCCCAGGAGGCACATGGCCTGAGCTGCTGATGCAGGGCAGGGGCACGTGCCCGCCCAGGGGGGGCTTGCCACAGAGCCTCCTGGCACAGAAGTCATCGTGGCTGGCACTGATTAGGTGCCAGGCAGCCTTCTAAAGTTCCACAGGTATTAACTCGTTAACTCATTACAACCCAGTGAGGTGGTGGTGTGATGACCTCTCTCTTTCTTTTTAATTTTATTTATTTATTTGACAGAGAGAGAGAGAGCACAAGCAGGGGGAGTGGGAGAAGGAGAAGCAGACTCCCCACTGAGCAGGGAGCCCAATGTAGGGCTGGATCCCAGAACCCTGGGACCATGACCTGAGCCAAAGGCAGACGCTTAACCAACTGAGCCACCCAGGCGCCTGTGATTACCTCTCTTACAAAAGAGGAAAGCGAGTCACCGAGAAGCTAGGTGTGGTAGATTAAGCCACGTTCACCATCCTTCATACCATACGTGCGAGCCCTTTGCCGCGTGACTCCCCTGGAGCGGACAGAGTACGTTTCCCCACCCTGTGGATTGGGGGCTGGTCATAGGACTTGCTTTGACCAGTGAAATATGGCAGAAGTGACAGTGCGTCAGTCCCAGGCTGAGGCTCGGAAGGCATCTCATACTCCCACCCCTCCTTTTGTGATCCGATGATCTGTCCTGAGAAGTGCATTCCCTGGGTGGCTGCGGGTTCTTCAGCCCGAGGGGGTGGGGGGTGTGTGTGTCCCCAAACGAATGCGTGGAACAGACTGGAACCCAACCTGGAGCCCGGAGCCAGGGCCAGGGCCAGAGTGAGGTGTGTGTGGCAACTGCCTCTGGGGCAAAATTTAGACAGCTGTCAAAAAACTCAGGAATCAAGCCAAATAATATTTTCATGCAAAATTTTAAAAATAAAAAGTAATGCGAAAAATCTGCTGCTATAGATGAAATGCTTGTGTCCCCCAAAATTCATATGTTGAAGCCTAATTCCCAGTGGGATGGTATTTGGGGGGGGCCTTTGGGAGGTGATGAGGTCATGAGGGTAGAGCCTACATGGGATTAATGCCCTTATAAAAAAAAGACCCCAGAGAGCTTCCTTATGCCTTCCACCATGTAAGAAGACTGCCATCCATGAACAAGGAAGCAGGCTTCACCAGATCCGGAAGCTGCCAATGCCTTGATCTTGGGCTTCCCGGCCTCCAGAACTGTGAGAAATAAATTTCTGTCATTTATAAGGCAGTTTATCTAGTAGTATGAGTATGAGTAGTATGAGTTTATCTAGTAGTATGAGTATTGTTAATACTCAGTTTATGGTATTTTTGTTATAGCAGCCTAAATGGACTGAGACATTCACAATGAACAAAATATCCACATTTCCAGCAAGGACAGGATCCATATTGAAGCCCAGCCCAGCCCTGTGCCGTGTTCCTTTTCTTAGATGAGGCTGGAGTCCCTCCCTGGCTCCATTCTCCAGCCCCCTCCTCCTGGCAGATGGTCCTGACCCTCTCCCCTTCATTTCTGCGGAGACCCTAAGGAGACTGATCTCAGATTCCAAAGCCAGGTGCCAAACCAAAGGCAAAAGTTTCAACATATCTGGCCAAGAACCAGCTACTTGACTCTCATACTTCTCACCTATGTCAAAGATATAAAAGAATCCGTCGTGAGAGGGTTTTTTTTGGGAAACGGACATTTCCAAGAGCGCTATGGCATGCTGTGGGAGTGTCTGCCCCTCAGTTTAAGCCTAGAGTGCCTGATGCATGTCCTCGTAGCTGAGGGCTCTGTGGACCACTGTTTGTCCTCTGCCTGGTAAATCTAATGAGTGTTAGATCGTCTGAGTTAGAGACCAGAGACCCGTACTGAACTCAGATCAGTTTATACTCCTAAAGTTGATTGGGGCCAAGGATGTGAGTTTCATACAGACCAGATGTGGGGAAACCACGAGAGAAAGCTGGCAGGGAAATGCCTGAGCCCCGTCCAAGAGAACACTGTGGATGGGCAAGAGGTCTCAGCACGGGAAACCGACAGGTATTAGAACATTCCTAGAGGCAGCGAAAGGACCTAGCGAGCAACCCACATAAAGATGCACAGAACTACATCACAATGCCTGCAGGTGAGCCGCTGCCAAGGATGGTGGGATGGGGTCGGGAAAATCAATGAAATTATACCTGTGATTTTAATGTCATTGTTAAACATCTCCCATGCTCCGAGCGCGACATTGTCTTACCGTGACACCATAGTTCCGGGCAAGAAAGAACTTCTCTGCTCCTCTGACCTCCTCCCCCCACCCCTACCAGACCCACCTCCCAAGGATCAAGGGCGGAGGAGAGCGAAACTAGAATTAGCTAAAAGGGAAGCCAGAGAGCAAGGAAAGGAGAACCTGCCCATCCTTCTCTTCCTCAGTTTCTACCCTTTTGTGTGAGCAGACCACAGCTGGGGGGAGGAGGGAAGGTCTTTCCTTTGCCCAAAGACTGAACTGTCCATCATCACATGGGCCAAGGATTTTTAACTGAGGCTGCATCTGCCACCTGAAGAGTCTTTGGTATCGATGAGAAAAACCACGGGACGGTCCAAGATTTATCAAGGGACAGGGGAAAATAAAGCCCACACCCACTTTAAGGAAGCAGCGGGAGGTCCAGGTGCTTTCTGAGTGAAGTCTGGTTGCACACGGTGGCCCGAGTTTCTGGACCCGATGAGTGAGGGTGCAGGGTGGACCATTAGCTGGCCAGCCAGATGGCCTCTCCCGTTTCTCCAGGTGGAGGCACCACTGGGCGTGGGGTCACCTGGCAAGGAACTGCATTTCCCAGCCCTTCCCACAGGTGTGCATGGCCAGTGGAAGTGAGTGGGAGGGCCTGAGAGCAGCATCCTCTACAGTCTCTTCCCCTACTCCGCTGGCTGAACCTGAATGTGGTTCATGTGGTGACTATGGCTTTGACCTTGCAGATGGTGACATGGTCCTAGAGATGGGGTGGCCTGAAACCTGGATGCCCGAATGACCCGTGGAGCAGAGCCACCCCCTGGCCTAGCACACTCATCTCAGACTTTCCCATGAAAGAGTTCTTCTGTTGCAGTGTCTGGACCTTTTGCAACGAGCTGTAGAGCATCTCACTCCCTATGAATGACATCCGCTCAAGGTTGCTGAACTATGTTCAGATGTCACACCTCAGCCTCCCAGTCTCTCCCTCCAGAGAGCAGCCCCTCAGCCAACTCAGTTATGAAAACTCTGGGGAGAAAACATGCTTTGCGATCAGACGTGGATTCTAGCTCAGCTCTGCCACTTAGAGCTGTGCAACCTCAGATGAGTGGCTTCACTTCTCTGGGCCTTGGTTCCCTGGTATGTAAAGTAAAAAGGGAGTCATAATCCTCCCACACAGCTTTGCCCCGAGGATCCAACAAGAGGCTGCAGGTGACAGGCCCAGCACGGTGCTCAGTGCACAGTAGGTCTTCAACAAAGCCCCCCCTCCCTCCCTACCCCCGTTCCCAGCAGCCTTTGCTGCTGAGCCCCAGCTGGCCTCCCGTCAGCCCCAGCAAACCGTGACCCAGACTGAAGTTTTTCTTTTGAGTAAGTGACAGGTTCAGGGAAGCAGAACGGAATAAGTACTTGGAGTTCGCAGCACAGAATTCTCTGAAATCAGATTCCCAGCGTTCCCTTCCTAGGGTCGGGAACTAAGCCGGCTGTCCCGCGCTTGTCTCTGAATGGTTTCACTGTGGGGAGTTTTCCGACCATCCCATTCTACCCTCCGTCCCAGGGCTAAGCAGAGATCTGTGGGGCAAGCGTCCCCTGCTGCAGCCAGCCCCGCGCTCCGTAACCCCGTCCCAGGGTGAGCCTGGGGGATGCAGGGAGCCGGGGCAGGGGCGGGAGAAAGCGTGTTCTGTTTAGCAACGAGTGGAATGTTGTGGATTATGTAATGGGAATAGTAATTCTTCCTTGCAGAGAACATAGGGTTGCAAGGGGCTATTCGTATGTTGTCTGGTCCAACTGCCCTGTCCCCACCTCCCCTGTAGAGATAAAGAAGCTGAAGTGTCTGGGAAAGGACATGACTTATTCATAGTCCCCAGTGGAGGCGGGGAGTGGCAGAGGTGGCCCGGGGCTTGACGCACAGGGGAAGGCTTGCCCTGGCGAGCCCAGCCGCATCCCGCTAGCCCCTCTTCCAGCACCGCGCTGGCCCGTGAAACCGGGGGCCGTGTTGGCCTCCATGTCTCATGCTTACAAAGACCAGGACTGGGAAAGCGTCAAAGTGATTTGCCTCCTACACTTGCCCTCTCTGCCCAGTGTGGCTAAAGGATGGGAGGGGAGCTAGGCTCCCAGGTGGGCAGAGCGGGGAGCTCTCCTCCTGCTCCCCCCACACCCCAGGCCCACCTGGTCTTGCTTCCACCCTGGCCAGGATCCCCTCACTTTGTGAATGTCCAGACAGAGATCTCGCCCTCTGAATTGGGAGCCCCATCACCTACATGCTCGGTGACAGTTGTTGATTGATCAAAAACACAGACCATTGATGCAAAATCCTTGCCTCACCCACATGAAGCTAAGATGGCCTCTGGTTTCGAATCCCCCATATGCCATGACACCAGCTTTGTGCCATCTTGGACAAGGTGGAGGGACAGCAGGGTGAACATGAGGAGCAGGTTTCTCATGGAGCTGAAGAGGGGGCCGGGGCTCGAGACACGAAGTGTAAAGCACACAGCAGGTGCAAGGCTGGTCTCTTCCTCTTCCCTCCACCCTGGGGGCAGGTTTGGGGTGGCACAGACTCAAGCCCCTGTCCCTCTGCCTCCACCCCCATCCTGCTTCATTTCCAATGAAAGCTCGCTCTGCTCGCCCAGCGTTTATTAAATACTGTCCAGAAAGTTGTACATCAAGTCAACCATACAGACCTGGGCTCTGTCCCAACCTTGAGGACAAAACGTCCAACTGAGGCTGCCCACTACTGACATTTGGGGGCAGATAACTCTTTACTGGGGGAGATGACCTGAGCACGAGGGTACTCTATCCACCAGATGCTAGCAGTACTCCCCACCCAAGGCCTGGTGATTCAAAAATGTTTCCAGACAATGCCAAACGTTCCCTGGGGCAAAATCAATGGTCTACAGGAGCCCCACAGAACTCAGACATATGGTGGCCCCAAAGGGCTGATGACCCATGGGGTGGAGGGGGAATCTCTTTTGTCTGACCTTGCTACCCCTCCAGAGGGACACTGACAACTCAGCACACACCTCCCAGAAGGCCCAGAAGGGCAAGGGCCAAGAGAGGGGCACAACTTCCTATTTGGGGGTGCCCCCTCCCCCATCTATTTAAACTTGAAGACTCACTCGGTGCTTCCACCAGGGCAGGTGCAAGCTAGGGAGGCCAAGGCCAGCTTTGGTTGGAGAAAGAAGCAAACCCTCTTAGAAATACAGAAAATTCACATGGTCAAGGACACAGCTTAGAAACAAACCCACTTTAATTGGTAGCGCACACAGAGATCTGGGGTAGCGGGGGCATCATGGGTGGGACCAGGCCACACACCTGTCCTGGCCAGGGTACCCAGTCTGCTTAGAGGGTGCAGGCTGGGGCCGGGTGAGGGCACAGAAGCGGGGCACCAGGGTAGAGGTATGGAGTATGCAGGCCTGGAGCTGGGGCACGTACATAGCTTTGTGTTCACATGTGTGTACATGGACGTATCTGGGCATGACGTACACAGAATTTATAGGAGCCCTCGAAGACCGATCTAGAGAGAGGGTCAGGGAAAAGACACCTCCGGTTTCTGAAGGGCCCCCCACCCCTGGGGCTGAAGAAGCATCAAGAGAGGGGGTGGGGGTGCCGAATACCCAGACTTAGCCCCACTTCTGCCACCCACAGATTTGCTGTGTGGGCTGGAGTGAGCAAGAGTCATTCACCCTCTCTGGGCCTCAGAAAGATTCACTAGACAATCACTAAGGTTCCTTGTAGCCCTAAATCTCAATATTTTAAAGGAGATTAAGATACAAAATGTATTTGTTAAGAGCTGATGACAAGACCTTTGGTCTGCAGGCTCAAATCCCGCCACACCTGGGACGCAGCAGCCCAGCGCTAGGCACAAGCTAGGGACCCACGAGGAGCCTTCCCACCTACCTCTCTGGGCTCGGCGGGGGTTCCCTGCTGCTCCTGCACCCTTCCCCAAACAGCGCACAGGGCACAGGGCAGTGGGGCGGCAGGGGCGGGCACAGGCCATGCGGGTGAGGGAAACAGGCTGAGGCTGGGGAAGGGCCTGGCCTTGGGGGCATAAAGTGCACTGCTCACCCTCTTTGTTTCCTAGCACACAGTGGACCCAGCACCCAGTAGGTGCTCAATAAATGCTTGAGGAGCGAGCACAGTAGAAGACGGCGTGGTTCTAGGCAGAGCCTTGCCCTGAACCTGGTGGGGTGGGGATGGACTGGAACGTGCCACCTCCCCCCTGAGTCTCAGCCGCCTCCTCTGTGAAACGGGGGGGTGGGGGTGCAGGAGGAGAAGCAGCCCCAGCCTGCACCCACCCCCCCGCCCCCGCCCAGTGCAAGTGTAAACTATGAAGCTCACGACGGAGAGCAGTGTCTAGCCGGAGGCAGGCCCTGGAAACCTTGTCCCGGATCGGGATCCCGATCGGGGAGGGAGGTGTCCCCAGCAGAGGCAGCGGGTCTAACCTGGGCGGGGGTCCGGCCAACGAGGCGGGGGTAGCTTTTACAGTACAAGGATTTCCGTTCCTGCAGCTACGCACAACGCAGTACGTGAGGACAGCAAAGCACACCCAGCAGACAGGGGAGGAATCTGCGGGAGACGGCGGAGGCCGGCCGACCCGGGATGGGCGGGGTCTGGGGACGTGGCCACGCCCCTCTCCCAACACAGGGTCGGCGGCCCTGGCTCACGGGTGGGGATGCCTGGGGGCCACCCCAGGGGTGGGGGGCGTGGAAACGGCTGAGCCGAGATTGGAGGGTGAGCGTCCTCTCCCATCTGGCTCCGGGGCTCGTTATCACCCCGCGACGGTTCCAGGAGGTTCCGTCAAGGTAGGGAGTCTGGCCCCTCCGGCATCAACCCCAAGGATAGGGCGGCTCTGACTTGGGTGCCGGAACAAGTCCCGAGGTCTCCCAGCCTTGTTTCCGGCCCCGCACGGAGGAGCTGAAAGCACAGGGGGACCTCAGAAGAGCAGAATCGGAGGGAAGTCGCGAGAAGGCAAGGAGAACATACAGAGGTCAGAGGCTGGGGTCGCCCAGTCTGGCGCCAGAGGCCTTCGAACACGGCTGCTGTCGGGGTCTCGTTGAGGGGCGGGGGGGAGGGAGGGGGGGACATGGGCAGCGGGCGCCTGGGGCCACCTCCTGTAAGGCACTGCCCTAGCCCCAGCCCAGTGTCCCTCCCACTCACTGGATGGTGCATTTGTCCCGCTCGCGGGCCTGGCCCTCCCGAAGGACCTTGGCCTTGATGTACTTGAGGTCACTGTTGACGCTGGGGCGGCGGGCAAAGGGCGAGACCATGCCGTAGGCGTCCATGTCCTTGACGCGGCGCATGCAGAAGGGCCTGGGGTGGAAGGCGTCCCCGTACTGCACGGAGATCTTGCGGTGCAGGGCGGGGCTCATCTCGTGGGGCAGCTTGGCCATGCTGAAGAGCACGTAGAACATCTCGTCCACGTTGGTGTTTTTCTTGGCCGACACCTCGAAGTAGGCGCAGTTCTCGTCCCCGGACACCAGCAACTCGGCCTCGGTGGTGGGTACCTGGCGGCACAGCTCGCCATGGTCGTTCTTGTTGCCGCAGATGACCATGGGCAGCTCCGCCGCCTCCTTGGTCTTGTTCTTCAGGCAGGACTTGACCTCCAAGATCTGCTTCTGGAGGCGCTTGACCTCGTCGAAGGACTCCCGGTTATCCAGGCTGAACACCAGGATGAAGACGTCACCTGCGGGGAGAGGGACCCAGGTGGTGAGGCCACCCTCCTGGTCACTGACTCAACCCTCCCGGCCTAAGGGGGAGTGGCTGTTCTCCCCATTTTCCAGAGCAGGAGGCTGAGGCCCAGAGGGTCAAAGCCCTTGTTCACAGTCACACAGCGAATGTGTGGCTCAGCCTGGCTCAGACACAGTTCATCCCCCCGACACTTCGCTGCAGAGCTGGAGATGGAGCGAGTTGCTTGTGAATTTGTGCAGACTGTGTTAAAATATTAATAATAAATACAATTTTCATGGCAGCAGGGGTCTTGCCCGACTTGTTCAGAGCGCATCCCGGGGCCTGGAATGGTGCCTGACACATCGTAGGAGCTCAGAGTCCCGGCACCTGGCAGGCCTCGGGTCACATCTGGCCCCTGCCACTTACTAGTCACACAGCCTGCGGAGGGTCAGGCCAGCCTCTCGAAACCTGACTTTTCTCCATCTGTCCCACGTGGATGCAATACACCTTCTTGTGAGGGTTTCACCGGATAATGAACGGAGAGTGGCCCAGGCTCAGAGGTCTTAGGTATCGAGATGACAAGGGGAACAAGCCCCTACAAGAGCCAGTGTGGGTCACGGGCTTCACGCACACTTTCCTCCCCGACTCCTCCCAAAACCTCTGCGGTGGGGATTTCAGTACCTTCCTGGGATAGGTGAGCAAACAGAGGCTCAGAAAGGGCGAGCAACCTGCCCAAAATCACACAGTGTGAACATGGCTAGGCCGAGACGTGGACCTGCTGCTGTCCTTACCCAGCCACTGCCTGGCACACGCAGGTGCTCTCTGCTTCTTGAATAAATCATGGATGAATAAGTGAGTGCTAGCCTCCAAGACCCATGCGGTCCCTGCTTCAACTCACTGCATTACTCAAGACGAGTCTTTGGGTCTGAAATGGGCCATGCAGGGGTGGCGGGGACGGGGGCGGGGGGGCAAGGAGAGAGAGACCAAGCAATGCCCACATCCCAATCTCTGGATGTTACTACTGGGATTATGGCTCACACTCAAACTTTGGCTTCAGTTCGAAAGAACCTGTGGGGAGATGTCAAAACTCCCTGTTTCCCAGACAAGGAAACTAAGGCTGAGAGGCCCATGCCACATTCAGAACCATGCTCTGGCCAATGGTATACCCTTCACCGTGCACTCCAGGACAGTGAGAGACGGTGTCACCCACGACCTTGTCCCCCAGCGCCCAGCACACAGCGGGTGTCCATAAAGCTGGGTGAATGGGCGGGGTGGGATGGGAAGAATGGGGGTGGGGGCTGCTGAGAGAGGCACTTGCAAGGCGGCCCCAGCCTGGCAACCGTGTCCCCCTGGGCTGCCAACCCCGTCCCATTAGGCTAATCCTGGGCCCCTGAGGACTCGGCGGTCTTGACATATTCAAATGCAAGACCGTGATGCCAAGCTTCAGAGACAGCGTGGCTGGCAGCTGGAAAGAGAGCTGGTGGCAGAATTAATGGCTTTCGGAATTTCCTGCGCACCAGCACCAGGTCAGAAATGAGGCACGGGCTGGTGAGTGAAAAAAGCAAGCAGCAGACAGATGTGCTCCGAATCGTAAGTGCATGTTGAAAAGAGACGGGCAAAAACCCTCCCTGTTACGAAGATGATACAAATATAAAGGTCAGTGTGTTCGTGGGGGTCCAGAGGTGTCCCCACCAGACTGATGGGGCAGCCACCTCCAGGGAGGGGACAGGAGCCTGGCGTTGGGGACACAGGCCAAAGGGGCTTCTTTAGGCTTCTCTGTGTTTACAGGAGGGTGTGTTTGCATATCATTGGTGTAATTAAAAAATGCATTTTGGAAATATGCACGTGGTCCTCCTCCACATCGCTCTCCCTCCCTCTGATGTTAGCCTTATTTATATCGGTGGGCACCCAGTCCGCTCCCCAAGGCAAGGAGAGTGGACATCCCTGCACCCCCACCAGGTGCTGGAAGTTTCCCCACAGCCACACTGGGGGGAACCAAGCTGATGTCCATTGTACGGCTGGGGAGACTGAGACTCAGACCTCTGGTCACACATCGGAGCCACCAAGTGGCTCCAGGTCAACCCAGGGCTCCTCCGATCCACACACTGCCTCTCCAAAATATGGGGTGGGGGGGTCCAAGTGTGATGTGGGTCAGATGGTCAGCAAGGACAGCCTGCAGGAAGAAGCCATCTGCCCAGGGTGCTCAAGGAGGGGGCTCGGCCAGGGTACAGGGGCAGGAGCGTGCATGGTGTGGGTTTCTTGGTGCAAGAACATCTCCATTTGGGGGGTTATTTTAGTGATGGATAGAGAGGCACTTGCTCATTCCTTCCCTTCATCACTGCCCAGCAGTGGGAGAAACATGCCTTAGGAAAGGACTCTGCCTAGCCCCGAGCAGGCACTCTATAAATACTGGGTTAATTTAAGACAAGTGTTTACTGAGCACTTACTCTCTGTTCACCAAGCACTTCTGCTGTATTAACTCATTTACGTCTCACAGTGACCTTTGGGGTGGGCGCTGACATGATGCTCTCACACAGAGAAAGCCAAGCCACAGACAGATAAAGTCACTTGCCCAGAGGAACAAAACCAGGAAGCCGCTGCCCCAGGCAGACGGGTTTCTGGCCCGCCCTCCTACAGCCGCCACGCACAACTGCCTGAGTAATGCCCAGTCCTGCATCTCCATGCGCCCCCTTAATCCCTGACAATCTCCCTTCCCTCCCCACCATTCCCAGCAGGGCCAAGAGACTACGGGACAGTTTAGTGGTAGAGAATAAGAGCCAGACGGCCAGGGACCACCTTTGTTACCACCTGGACTAACTTAACCTCTCTGGGCCTCCGTTTCCCCACTTGTAAAGTGGAAGCAAAGACCCATCTCCTAGGTTAATTGTGAGGATGAAATAAATCCATGCCAAGCTCTAAGAATGGGCCGGGGCACACAGCTTGATAAGCATTAGCTATGGCCACCACTGTTACTCTGATTACTACTGAGCTCCCGGCCTGGGCAGGGCTCCTGCCTACCCTTCGACTGACCGCTGCCCGGGTCCTGCCCTGACTGAGACAGCAAAGGCCTGGGGTGTCAAGAGATCTGAGGCCAGCAGACTGACCCTGGGCTACCTCCAGCAGGAGAGTTCCCAGAGAGGACTACCCCCCCACACACCCCCCCCCCGTACCCCACTGCATCAGCTCCCGATCTTCTGGAAGGCAGCCCTGCAGGACTTGATCCTCGATCCACAGCCAGCCAGAGTGGAATTTGGGCCCCAGCTCGATCATCTGCTCAGGCAAGCAGCCGCCCTCTCTGCCCCTCCAGGCGCACCCTCCCCCCTCCCCGGGAGTCTTGTTGTGAGCGGACATGCCTACCCCGGGCACCTACCTGTGAGGATGGAGAGCCTGCGCATGGCAGGGAAGGGGTGGTTGCCGGACGTGTCCAGGATGTCCAGCTGGTACATGTCGCCTCGGATGTTGTAGACCTTCCGGTGGAAGTCCTCGATGGTGGGCGTGTACTGGTCCTCGAAGCGGCCGTTGAGGAAGCGGGAGACGATAGAGCTCTTGCCCACCCTCGAGGCGCCCAGCACCACCATGCGATACGAGTTCTTGGCGGGCACGCTGAGCGTGCAGTTCCCGCTGGACAAGGTCTTCATCATGGCTCGGGACGGCGGCACGGAGCGGGGAGCCGACGTCAGGAGGCCCTGTACCCGGCCCTGCAGCCTCTTGCTGGCAGCCTTGGCCTCCTCTGCGTGGCTCCGGTCTAGGTGTCCGTTTTCTGTCTGTAAGAGGGGGACGTTAGACTGGGGTGTCTCTAGGGGCCTTGCAGCCCTGCCAGCTCCGTCATTCATGCCCTCTCCGGCCGCCTTCCTCCGCATCCACCCACCACACAGGCGCTCATCACCCTCGTGTCTGTCCACCCCTTGTTTATCCCGGCCCAGGACTGCTGGGGCCGGAATTTTTGCTTTACCCCGGCTCCCTATTGCTCCCGGGCTAGCAGGTAGCTTTGCAGAAGCCCCTTTGACCTGACAGTCACTTCTCTCGTCTATAAAAGGAACTCTACTCCCAGGGCTGTTGCACATGCTGAGGTCACAAAACGTTAACTCTTGCTAGAACCTGATCTCTCCCTGGCCCCTCGGTCCTGTCCCACTCTGGCCTCCCAGGAGCTGTGACTCCAGGGCACGACCTGGGGAAGGCGCTAGAGAGCGTTTCTTAGGCCTGGGCCTAAGGCCGTTCCCAGAAACACGGAAAAGGCCACGTCCAGACCACATCCTCCCTAGCCAGGGCCTGGTGATTTCAGCACCAGGCCCTGGGAATTTGCTCACTTGGGAGGTCCAGAGACCTGGCCTAGGGGATGTGGGTCAGAGAAATGACCCAGGAACAACTCGAGTCCCTCAGAGCTCCAAGTGTTTATGGTCCTGGGGTATACCCAGAACTTTCTTTTTTTTTTTTAAGATTTTATTTATTTATTTGAGAGAGAGAGAATGAGAGAGAGAGAGCAGGAGAGGGGGGAGGGTCAGAGGGAGAAGCAGACTCCCTGCTGAGCAGGGAGCCCGATGCGGGACTCGATCCCGGGACTCCAGGATCATGACCTGAGCCAAAGGCAGTCGCCTAACCAACTGAGCCACCCAGGCGCCCTACCCAGAACTTTCTATGGGGGCTTCCCAGCCTTGTGGAAGAGACTGACATGGGTCCCGGCTCCAAAGCCCAAATGGAGATAACCCCCCAGGGCTCCAACAGCCCCACCCCAAAGGCCAGTCACAGCCCCGCCACCCTCCTTTCCTCTGTCAGCACCCACCAGAATCCACTTAGAATCCCTGAGCCCATCCCTCTGTTAGAGCTCTGTTGAGATCTGCCTCCACTTCTTAGCTCGTGCTAGTCCCTCTGCCAGAACACCCTCTTCTCTTTATGTTTCAGGGCCTGCCTCAAATACCACCTCCTCTCTGAAGGCTTCTCTGGCTCCCAAGCCCACCCCAGCAGGAATCCCTCCCCTCTCTAGAGAAGAGGAACTAGAAATGGATACAGGCCCGCTGGAATATCGGTCCCCTCTGCCCTCAGCCTGCGGCCACGCACGGTTATGCAGACTGG
>NW_027768009.1:0-3898 GCF_054177405.1 Leptonychotes weddellii
ACCGGCCTGGAGACGCCGGATTACAAATACTCTCTGTGCTGCAGATGTCCGGAGCTCCGAACAGGCTGTAAGTCCTGTGTGAGGGTCAGGGTTTCTTCTTTTCCGGAGGAGGAAGTGGTGTAAAGGATCGGGCTAGCGAGTCTGATAGGGAAAGTGCGCTGCGGCTGCGCGAGGAGATCGCCGGTGCCCAAGCTCTCCATTTTGGCCAACAGCGGCGCCCACAGTCCGCACTGGGGAACTGCAGCCTCTGCTGCTTCAGTTTAACCATCTACAAAAATAACAATCCTGGGGCGCCTGGGTGGCTCAGTCGTTAAGCGTTTGCCTTCGGCTCAGGTCATGATCCCAGGGTCCTCGGATCGAGCCCCACATCGGGCTCCCTGCTCCGCGGGAGGCCTGCTTCTCCCTCTCCCACTCACCCTGCTTGTGTTCCCTCTCTTGCTGTGTCTCTCTCTGTCAAATAAATAAATAAAATCTTAAAAAAAAAAATCCTGTGCCTAATTGAACAAATTATTTTTATATGTGTATATATTTAATGATGATTGATTCGTATTATTAGCTACACAAATATCCCAAATTTCCAGGTTTTCAGGGTAGTCAATACGTTGACATAATTATTCCTCCATCTTCAAATCCACACTGTAATAGATGACTATAACACAGACTTCGCCTAACCGATCTCAGAGTACAGTAATTTTGAATACTTATTAATTAGCAGTATACGAATAAAGTCTGTTGTCCTTCTTTCCTTGTTCCTGTTTTTCATGATTTCTTTCTTTTTTGGGTACCTCTATGCTGGTTCATTTCAATTTTTTAGAAAGCATCAGTAATGCTGAAATTGTCTCCAAAAGGGCACAATTTATACTTATCTCTAAACCCTTCTTTCCTTCAAAATAGTTTTTTTAAAAGATTTTATTTATTTATTTGACAGAGAGAGAGACACAGCGAGAGAGGGAACACAAGCAGAGGGAGTGGGAGAGGGAGAAGCAGGCTTCAGGGAGCCTGAAGTGGGGCTGGATCCCAGGACCCTGGGATCATGACCTGAGCTGAAGGAAGATGCCTAACGACTGACCCACCCAGGCGCCCCTCAAAATAGTTTCAATAATTTCTTTACAGTAATACTATCTGACGTACACTTGTATCAGTTAAGGAAATGATAGCTAGAAGAATGTAGGCCTACTCCTTCTCCTTTGCATTGCACAATTATTTTCCTGGTTATAAAATATAACATCAACCTTCAAAGTTACCAGAGAGATATATTTTGCCTTCGAACACAAAGTAGCTAACTCTGGTCTACTACAGTGAAGTACTGGTTCTCATTTGTGTGCTTAAATAGAACATCTCATGATGACCTCAGTGGATGAAATAGTCCTTAGAATATTCATTTGAAATAGCATACTGAGTTTAGTGGTGGCTTCTTTCCTTTGTTTAAAAAATATTTTTAAGTATCTAATGAATCTGGTTGGGGGATTTTCCTTTTCAAAATACCCGATAACCATATTTCTGCCTTACAAAGTGTCAGTCATATTGTCTTCTTCCAAAGTGATTATACATCTTAACACTGCAAAATATATGAAACATACCTCCACACTATTGCACATCCCCTCTTATGCAAAATACCACCAAACACAATGCTAAGTTTAAAAAAAAAAGTCCTTTTATTTAATACTCGAAAGTTTAAACATAGCCAAGAAAGAGTTAGCCTATCCCCCTCCTTCCTATTGCACAATTATTTTCCTGGTTACAAAATATAACATCAATCTTCAAAGTTACAAGGGGAATAATATTTTGCATAGTTCCTAGTAAAGAAGTCAATCCAAGTAAACAAGATTACTTGTCATCAACCCCTTCTAGTTGCTAATCAACTGATATACTGGCCTTTACTGAAATGTTATGTAATGAATATAAAAGTAGTTAAACCCAGATTGGGTTATTTGTAACTAAATTTTTCAGAAGATCCAATAAATTGAACCAATTTCTGGTTTAGGACTTGAGTATATGGTTGTTTCATAAAGCAAGCATCCCCAATCTCCCACTAGGAGAGCCCACAAACACACTTCACATGGCTGTACCATAAAATAGCACAATAGAATTTCATTTTAAAACATCTAACTGCTTAGTTCACAAGTGCTACTTGAAATGACATTTTATTTGATGTAATATTTTATTGGCTTCAGACAATAACCTTTATTGTTGCATTAGATCCATGTCACTGATATAGATCTTAGTGAAGTTTGATGCACACATTTCATTCTTTTATTTAAGATTTTATTTATTTATTTGAGGGAGAGAGAGAGAAAAAGAGCATGGGGGGGTAGTGTGGGAGGAGAGGGGCAGAAGGAGAAGGAAAAGCAGATTCCCTGCTGAGCATGAAGCCCCACACAGGGCTCCATCCCAGGACCCTGAGATCATGACCTGAGCCGAAGGGACTGAGCCATGCAGCTGCCCCACACATTTCATTCTTTAGGCATTAGTCTAACCTTCTAGCAGAAACTAACTTTAATAGATGATTATGTTTAAATACGTCAGGAAGTGAAATATCACCTCCCACCTGTCAGAATAGCTAAAATCAAAAACACAAGAAATGACAAGTATTGGTGAGGATGTGGAGAAAAAGCAGCCCTCTTACACTGTTGGTGAGAATGCAAACTGGTGCAGCCACTGTGGAAAACAGTACACAGTAAAAATAGAACCATTGTATGGTCCAGTAATGGTGCTACTGGGTATTTACCAAGATACAAAAAGACTAATTCAAAGGGATACATGCACTCCTATGTTTATAGCACCATTATTTAAACTAGCCAAATTATGGAAACAGCCTAAGTGTCCATTGATTGATGAATGGATAAATGTGTGTATATATATACAATGAAATATTATTCAGCCATAAAAAGAATGAAATCTTGCCATTTGCAATGATATGGATGGAGCTAGAAATTATAATGCTAGGTGAAATAAATCAGTCAGAGAAAGACAAATACCATATGATTTCACTCATATGTGAATTTAAGAAATGAACAAATGAACAAGGAAAAAAAGAGAAACAAGCCAAGAAACCGACTCTTTTTTCTTTTTTAAGTAGGCTCCATGACCACATGGAGCCCAGTGCTGGGCAGGACTTGAACTAATGACCTTGAGATCAAGAGCTGAGCTGAGATCAACAGTTGGATGCTTAACTGGCTGAGCTACCCAGGCACCCCCAAGAAACTGACTCTTAACTATTGAGAACAAACTGACGGTTACCAGAGGGGAGGTGGATAACCTAGTGGGTAACCTCTTGATAACCTAGGGCAATGGGAAAGATGTAACAATTCGTTCTCATTTATAAAACACATGAATTAAGAACACTGAGTAGAAAATAGATGGAAGGTATAAAAATGTGATTGTCCACTTATTCACAATCTTCTCCACAGGCTTTCACTATGGAAAGGACACAAAACCTATGCCAACAACTGTTCTATATTAAAGTATCACCACAGAAATAAATTATTGAACGTGGTTTACCTCTTTAAAGGTTTTTCACCACATCTTCAAAAACACTTGTTCCACAAAACAATAAAGAAAATTACACAAAATATAATTCCGTAAGAATATGAAGATAAAGAAATTAGTGAACTCACCTGAATATTTTCGGCTTCATCCTTACATTCACGAAAATCTATGGAGGTTAATAAGGGATCTTTTTTCTCACACGTCGCCAGACTGATGAGCGTGTCCGCGTAGTTGGGCTGGGGGAAGATCACGTGACTCTCCCGCGAGTCCGCGGTCAGGGAGACCTCGTGGGAATAGGTCTGCAGGAAAGCCCGCACCCCGTCCACGCCCACAAAGTGCGAGGCCGGCACGCCCACCAGCCCGCCTCCGGAAGCCTGGAGCAGACGCGACGCGTGCCAGCGCCTCAGCC
>NW_027768010.1:0-295 GCF_054177405.1 Leptonychotes weddellii
TTTTCAGTGTTGTAAGATCCATTCTTTCTGGTCCAGTTCTTAATTATACCAGGTATCTCCTCTTCACCTGCACTGAGCTTCAAAATCAGGGCTCCAATTAGCATCTAACATTAGGCTACTACCGACCTTCTGACCTCACGTCGGGGGATCATCTGCTTTGGGGCTTTGGGGGATCGCGGGTAGCTGAGACTGCGGGAAGCAAACCCGTGAACAGGGTGGGTGGGGGGGTGACGGTGTGTCCACCCCCAGGGAGGCCTCCTCCTCTCTGAGGGAAGAGCTGGGTTTGAGGACACGT
>NW_027768011.1:0-295 GCF_054177405.1 Leptonychotes weddellii
TTATATTTTGTCGGAACCCTTTTCAGTAGTTTATTCAGAAATATTTATGAGTCTCTACCAGGTGTTAAGCATTACACCAAGTATTTATAAAATAAGAGTAAAATATGGTCTCCTGGCGTTTAGGGATATTTGCAGTCTGAAGGGGAAAACTAATGGAAAACTAAATGACTTGTAATACAAAGAGTGCTAAGGAGGCAACAGGGTTAAAAGTTTTTAACACCGTGTTTGAGGTCCTCTTCTAGGTTGTACATTACATTCTTTTTCAGTAGTAGGTTGGGAGTTGAATTGTTTTTTT
>NW_027768012.1:0-295 GCF_054177405.1 Leptonychotes weddellii
ATATCAGAAAACTTATAATGGATAAAATAATCTTGTTTTTTCCATTTTTGCAAAAAATAATTGGAATTTTCCTATGGATTACATTGAATCTGTAGATCACTGAGTAGTATTGACATCTTATCAATATTAAGTCTCCTCACATAGATCAATGGAACAGAATAGAGAGCCCAGAAATGGACCCTCAACTCTATGGTCAACTAATCTTTGACAAAGCAGGAAAGAATGTCCAATGGAAAAAAGACAGTCTCTTCAACAAGTGGTGTTGGGAAAATTGGATAGCCACATGCAGAAGAAT
>NW_027768013.1:0-295 GCF_054177405.1 Leptonychotes weddellii
TAATCTCATATAAGTGGTGTCCTTATAAAGAGGGGACATCTGGACATAGACACACACAGGGAGAACCCCATGTGAGGATGGAGTCAGAGAAGGGGACTCTCAGTTTTAGGCCCTGCTAGACAGCAGGGGGCAGAGGCAGACCCCCAGCAGAGGGGGACAAGAGTGTATGCCCCCTCAGCAGCGAGGGGACTCAGGCAAGACCCTGCATCTAGGGCTGGGGGAGGCCAGTGAGGGCGTGGAGCTCCTGGGCAGTCCAGGGGAGGGGCACCTTCCAGGAAGAGAAAAAGAGAGTGCT
>NW_027768014.1:0-295 GCF_054177405.1 Leptonychotes weddellii
CCCCTCTGCTAATATGCAGGCATTTTACGGGACACAGTAAGGGAGGCGCGGACGCTTTTACTGTTCTCCTTGAGGCAGCGAACGTTGCCCTGAGACGTCCATTATCGAGCACCTCACCGCTGTCCAGCTGGCTCCCAGTCAATTATCCCCAGTAATGTGCCTACTAATGAGGCGTCGCCCTTCCTGGCAGGTCCGCACCACGGCCCCAGGGCCCGTCCCGAGCGGGGCTGGAACGGGCTGGCACAACATCGTAAACACTGGCTAATTACGCCGCAGTTTATGACTTCGCAAAGGT
>NW_027768015.1:0-295 GCF_054177405.1 Leptonychotes weddellii
AGAGAGAGGGAACACAAGCAGGGAGAGTGGGAGAGAGAGAAGCAGTTTTCCGCTGAGCAGAGAGCCCGATGTGGGGCTCGATCCCAGGACCTTGGGACCATGACCTGAGCCGAAGGCAGATGCTTAACAACTGAGCCACCCAGGCGCCCTCAAAAGTTATCTTTTATTATTATTTTTTTAAGTAGGCTCCACACCCAGCATGGAGTCCAACATGGAGACTAATGCAGGGCTTGAACTCACGACCCTAAAATCAAGACCTGATTCAGCTCTGATCAAGAGTCAGACGCTCAACCAA
>NW_027768016.1:0-295 GCF_054177405.1 Leptonychotes weddellii
TAGCGTGTTGTTGTTAATAGAAATGCGTTTGCCGAACCGGTCAGCGTTCGGTCTTTGCTTCCGTCTTCATCTTGGGGTTCCGATGTGGAAAGGGGCGCATTTCCTAAAGACGGCGGGCACGTGAAGCCCAGACCGTGCAGCCGGGGGCCAGCCGGCCTCCCCCAGCCCTGACGCCCAGGAGCCCGCGGACGTGGCGCACGCCGCCTCACCGGAGGCCGTGGTCATGCAGATTCGCAGGAGGCTCCTCACAGTCACGCTCTCGGGGGTCAGATGGTTTCTGTCTGTTGCACTCTGG
>NW_027768017.1:0-295 GCF_054177405.1 Leptonychotes weddellii
CTGCTGCAGCGTCTATAGTTTGTGTCTAAAATGGCAAAATGCAAGTAGCTGTAGTCCTCCTGAGAGGCATTTGGTACTGACTATAAATAGGTTACATTGAGCAAGGAAGTTTCTAATACCTGACCAAATGTTTTGAAGTATTTAACACATAATTTCCATATACCTTCCTGTCAAGGCAAAAACATAGCAAGCAATATAAAGGTTATCTGCAAAAGCCAGCTTAGTTTTTTTTTTTTTGGTTTTTTGTGTTTATTTTTTCTATTTTTATTGTTATGTTAATCACCATACATTACAT
>NW_027768018.1:0-295 GCF_054177405.1 Leptonychotes weddellii
AGCCCGGCTGCCCGAGGGCGCACAGCACCGCTCCTCCTCCCGGGCCCGCTCGGCCCCGGTCTCGCCAGAGCCCCGCCTGCGTCGCTGCGGGGGCTCCCTGCCGCCTTCGCCCTCAGACTCGAACGACGCTCCCGCTTGCACTGAGCACGAACTTGTGTTGAGCGCAGCGCTGGGAGCTGGGTCAGGAGCCGGGACCTAAACAAAGTCTGCTCGGCCATGGAGGTTACATGGCGCCCCACAGCCTTCCAGATTCTCAGGTCTCCGCTGGGTTGGACGCAAGGTTTAGTCGCTGAGC
>NW_027768019.1:0-295 GCF_054177405.1 Leptonychotes weddellii
ACAGAGGGCAGCCCTCCCGACGCAGGGTTGGCCATCTCATCCTGTGTGATGGTCATCAGTCCTGCATCAGTGCCCAAGGCCTCTGCTGTTTACGGCGGCACCGCTGGGCAAGTTGGCCCCAGTCGGACTCCTTGCACTTCCCCGTTACTTTCGGGGGGCTCACCCCAGCAGGGGGGATTCCCAAGACTGCGGGGGCAGCACTGCAGAGGGCCTCGTGTGGTCAAGAAGGCAGAATCCCAGCCACGTTCTTTCATTGTCCAGCAGAGTCTCTCCAGGAGCCGGGAGACCAGACCGT
>NW_027768020.1:0-3898 GCF_054177405.1 Leptonychotes weddellii
AGAGACTCTTAATCATAGGAAACAAACTGAGGGCTGCTGGAGGGGAGGTGGGTGGGGGGATGGGATAACTGGGTGATGGACATTAAGGAGGGCATGATATGTAATGAGCACTGGGTATTATATAAAACTGATGGAACACTGACCTCTACCTCTGAAATCAATAATACATTATGTTAATTAATTGAATTTAAATTTAAAAATATATATTTAGAAATTTTAAAAAAAGGTGATGGGTGATTGTCATGTGCAAGCTGATGTCCTTTCCCCCAGCAGGAGAGCAGAGCCTTCTTCCCTGCATCCCCAGCACCAAAGGCAAGTATAATTTGTGTAAGAGATATATTCCAAGACTCCCCTGTGGATGCCAGCAACCAACGGTAGTACCAAACACTATATATACTATGTTTTTTCTATATCTACAAACCTATGATAAAGTTAAATTTATCTATTAGGCACAGTAAGATATTAACAACCATAACTAATAACAAAGCATAACTATAACAATAGACTGTCATAAAATTTATGGGAATGTGATCTCTCTGTCTCTCCCTTAAAATATCTTATTGTGCTGTCCTCACCCTTCTTTTTGTGATGATGTGGATGATGCCCACGTGATAAGATGAAGTGACGGGAATGACGTTGGCTTATGACGTAGTGCTAGGCTCCTTCCTATTGGCCTTCTGACGGGGTCAGCAGAAGGAAAAGCCTCTGCTTCCAGACCACAGTTGACCACAGGGGAACTGAAACCACAGCAGGTCAAACTGTGGATCAAGGGGGTATAGCTGTCCTGCTGAGCAATTTTGCAAAGTGATTGTGCTCATCTGCATTCTCACCTGCAGGGTCTGAGGAGTTCTGGCTCTCCACATTCTCTCCAACACTGAATAAAATTAGTCTTTCAATTTTAGCCACCCTGACGTATGTAGATGCATTGTTGTTGTTGTTTTAATGGGTCTTAATGAGAACGGTGACCTATGTCTCAGGATTTTATTTTTTATCTTCTCTCTTTGGGGGAGTCACCTCTGGTGTGCTTTTGGCTTATTTTCAAGTTTATTTCATGCATTGTGTAGCTTGTATCTGACTTCATTTTGAGTTAGTCTTCCTATTGGGATCAATCACCAATGATCAATGAGTTAATCAACCATGCCTATATAATGAAACTTCCATAAAAATCCAAGAGGACTGAGTTCAGAGAGGTGCCAGGTTGGGGAACCCATGCCGGTGTGGGGAGACTGCCACGCCTGGAGAGAGCGTGGAAGCTCCATGCCTTCTCTCCATGCCCGGCCCTGTGCATCTCTTCTATCTGGCTGTTCCTGAGGTATATCTTCTTGCAATAAGCCAGTAATCCAGTAAGTAAAATGTTTCTCTGAGTTCTGTGAGCTGCTCTAGCAAATGAATCAAATCTGAGGACGGGTCCCCGGGAACTTCTGATCTGTAGCTAGTCCCATGCCTGGAGAGAGCGTGGAAGCTCTGTGCCTTCTCTCCATGCCTGGCCCTGTGCATCTCTTCTATCTGGCTGTTCCTGAGGTACATCTTCTTGTAATAAGCCAGTAATCCAGTAAGTAAAATGTTTCTCTGAGTTCTGTGAGCCGCTCTAGCAAATGAATCAAATCTGAGGACGGGTCCCCGGGAACTTCTGATCTGTAGCTAGTCGGTCAGAAGTTCAGGTAACAACCTGGATTTGCAACTGGCATCTGAAGGGGGTTATGGGGGTGGGAGGGAGGCTTGTAGGACCGAAACCTTAACCCATGGGATCTGATGCTATCTCCAGGTAGGCAGTGTCAGAATTGAATTGAACTGAATTCTCGGACACCTGCTGGTGTCTAAGAATTGCTTGTTGGTGGTGGTGGGAACTCCTCCCCACCTCTACATTTGGAATTGGTCTCAGAATACCAAAGTAGATAATTTACATTCATTTTCTTGTGGCAAGGCTTCAAAACTGGTGTGTTCTACCCTTAGAGCACACATCCTTATAGCTACCTTTCAGGTGGTCAATTGCCTCCTGTGTGACTGGCCATATTGGACAGCATGGCTCTAGAACATAAATCTACAAGTGGAATTGCTGGGTCACGATTCAGCACTTCCTCAGTTTATTAGAAGATGCTATTCTCCCCTAAAGCACTGTATGCTCAAACTCACAACCCCAAGTTCAAGAGTCTCATGCTCTACCCTGAGCCAGTCAGGTGCCCCTACTTCAATATAAATTTTTTTAAAGGAATTTATTTTTAAGTAATCTCCACATCCAATGTGGGGCTCAAACTCACAACCCCAAGATCAAGAGTTGCATGTTCTACTGTCTGAGCCAGCCAGGCACCCCTTCAATATAAATTTTATAATGACATTATCAAGTTCCACAAAAATCATCAAGGGGATTGGGTGATATATTGCTCTGATTCTGCATATTAATTTAGATTCACTTGACATTTATACAATATTGTTTTAACCCCATTAACATGACATATTTTTCTATTTACTTACATCTTTAATGTCTATTAATACAGATTTTAAAATTCCTCCATTTAGGTGGTGTACATCATTATATTTTTGTTATATACATCTCTAAACAGATATATTCCAAGTATATTGATTTATGATGCTATTGTCTACGGCATCTTTTTTTTTAAGATTTATTTATTTATTTGAGAGAGAGAGAGAGAGAGTGGGGAGGAGGGGCAGAGGGAGAGCGGGAGAGAGAATCCTCAAGCAGACTCCCTGCCAAACGCTGAGTCCGACATGGGACTTGATCCCAGGACCCTGAGATCATGACCTGAGCCCAAATCAAGGCACCCAGGCACCCCCATAGCATCTTTTTTTAAAAAAAATTTTTAAAGATTTTATTCATTTATTAGAGAGAGAGTGAACGAGAGAGAGAGAAGGAGAGAGAGCACAGTAACGGGGAGGAGGGGGGAGAGGCAGAGGGAGAAGGAGAAGCCAGACTCCCCACTGAGCAGGGAACTGGATGCGGTCTTGATCCCAGGACCCTGGGATCATGACCTGACTGGAAGGCAGAAGCTTAACCAACTGAGCCACCCAGGTGCCCCCCATGGCATCTTTTATAAAATCCTATTTAAAAAAATTACTGTGATATGGAAATGGAATTAATTTTTGTAATTTGATTTTGTCTCTAGTAACCTTGCTCTCTTATTAAGCCCCAAAATGTATCTGCATATGCTTTTGGGTTTTTCTACATAAAGATGTCTTTTTTCTTTTCTTTTCTTTTCCTTGCTTTCCTTTCCTTTTCCTTTCTTTTTTTTTCAATTCTTATACCTTTTTCTTATTTTTATTGCCTTACTACACTGGGACTTCATGCTACTCCAAACAGTATGCAGTTTTCTGAAGACACCCTTTATCTTGTTGGGGAAGTTCTCTTTCATTCCCAGTTAGCTATGAGTTTTATCATGAAGGCGATTGAAATCACCCAATGCTTAATAATTTTTATCTCTTGAGATTTAATTGGTCAAGGGCCAATCATGAAAATAGAAGCCATGCTATGTGTTTCAGCAGAGGGAATTTAATATGAAGAATTTGTTATGCAGATGTTGGGAGGTGAATGGAGCCCTGCCTAGAAGTCTTGGACCACTTTAAGTACCCGGCTTGAGACTTTTTTTTGGTCTTTTTAAATATTTTTTATTGAAATACATTAGACATATATCATTAGTTTTGAGTGTACAACACAATGATTCAATATTTGTATATATTAGAAAATGAGGGCGCCTGGGTGGCTCAGTTGGTTAAGCGACTGCCTTCGGCTCAGGTCATGATCCTGGAGTCCCAGGATCGAGTCCCGCATCGGGCTCCCTGCTTGGCAGGGAGTCTGCTTCTCCCTCTGACCCTCCTCCCTCTCATGCTCTCTGTCTCTCATTCTCTCTCTCTCAAATAAATAAATAAAATCTTAAAAAAAAAA
>NW_027768021.1:0-295 GCF_054177405.1 Leptonychotes weddellii
CTGAGTTCTCCAGGTTAGGCTGAGACCAGAGACACGGGCTCTTACCACAGGGGACTTGGTCACTGGAAGTTCAGTTACCAGGACGTGGTCTCACAGCATTTGCCAGCAGCACTTCGTCTGTCAGAAACCAATGGTCCTGAGCTGAATCAAGTATGGACTTACTAATGACGCATTAGCTACGACCAGCGTACCACAGACAACGGGTGGGGGGTACACGGGCACTCTCTGCGCCGTCTTTGTAACTTTTCTGCCAAGCAAAAACTATTCTAAAACACAAACATTTTTTATTAAAAAA
>NW_027768022.1:0-295 GCF_054177405.1 Leptonychotes weddellii
TAAGCAAATGAAAGCATTTATCTTTTCTCTCTCCTTGAGCCCTCAAACTCAAAAGGTCTCAGTAAGTAGTCTTTCTTCCATGGCAATCGTAAGCATTTGCATAAGCTCAACAGGAATCTGTTCTTCTTGTAAGTGGACATCGTGGAAACATTGGTTATTTTACCAAGGTTTTGCCTGGAATGTCCTATTTGAGAGCGGCATGCACAGACTCAGATCTGACCAAACAGCTTTAAGGAACTAAGGTTGACTTTAGGAAACCTGAAGCCTTAAAAAAGGCCTTTGGGAATGATGGCCT
>NW_027768023.1:0-295 GCF_054177405.1 Leptonychotes weddellii
ATTTTAACAATATTAATGCTTCCAATCCATGAGCATGGGATATCTTTCCATTTATTTGTGTCTTCAATTTCTTTTATCTATGTCTTATAGTTTTGTTTTTTTTTTTCTTCTTCAAAGATTTTATTTATTTATTTGACAGAGACCGAGATAGCGAGAGCAGGAACACAAGCAGGCGGAGTGGGAGAAACAGGCTTCCTGCTGGGCAGGGAGCCTGATGTGGGACTCGATCCCAGGACCCTGGGATCATGACCTGAGCTGAAGGCAGATGCTTAACGACTGAGCCACCCAGGCACCC
>NW_027768024.1:0-295 GCF_054177405.1 Leptonychotes weddellii
ATGTTTCGCAGGGGCTAGTGGGAATAGAGAGTGACTGCTAATGGGCATGGGATTTCTTTTTTGGCTGATGAAAGTATTCTAAAATTAGGTAATGACGATGATTGCACAACTCTGTGAATATTCTAAAAACCATGAATTGTACAAATCAAAAGGATAAGTTTTATGGTATATAAACTATATCTCAATAAGATAGATAGATTGATAGATAGATAGACTGACATTTATGAACTATGGAATTCTGAAACTCAACCTGTCTGAAATCCTTAGCTGTAAAGTGGAAATATTAATGCCTTGT
>NW_027768025.1:0-295 GCF_054177405.1 Leptonychotes weddellii
GACTAACTTGTTGGCTTGCAAGTAAGGCGAAACCACAGACCTTTCACAGCCTTTCCCAGGGTCCTGGTTAATACTACCTGCAGTGGCCCCTTGACATGCCTTTTGGCTGCTCCAGAATTAAAACATTTTTTAGGGGTGCCTGGGTGGCTCAGTCGTTGAGCGTCTGCCTTCGGCTCGGGTCATGATCCCGGGGTCCTGGAATCGAGCCCCGCATCGGGCTCCCTGCTCGGCGGGAAGCCTGCTTCTCCCTCTCCCACTCCCCCTGCTGGGGGAATCTCGCTGTCTCTCTCTTTGT
>NW_027768026.1:0-295 GCF_054177405.1 Leptonychotes weddellii
GAGGGACACCTGGGTGGCTCTTTATAAAACATGGTCAAACTTGGTATTGTTCCCCGCATCTCCCCACCTCCTCACCCACTCCCATTCCAATAAGATTTCCAAAGTATGAAAATAATTTGCCTTATTCCTTCCATGTCCCAGGTGACCCAGCCTGAAGCAAGTCCAACCAAGAGCAGCTTGGTATAGTGAAAAGCTCTATACCCCCTGAAAATTATATGATCAGGGTTCCTTCCACCCCAGACTCTAACTGGATGTGTAAACTGTGCCCAATTGCCCAGTATTTTTGACCTCACAT
>NW_027768027.1:0-295 GCF_054177405.1 Leptonychotes weddellii
TCATCATTCTCCCCCAACACCCCCCTTTTGTCGAAACACATTATCATGTCACTTTTTGCCCTAAAAAAACCAAAACAAACAAAACGCACATGATACCGCCATTGCTTCATATGCATTCAAGACCCTGACATCACTTGCCTTTTCAGTCCTTCTCTTGCCACTTCTCTTCCCCCTCCATTCCTTCCCAAATCAAATGCTATACCAGGGATGGCAAATGGATCCATTTTGATTAATAGGAAGTAGCTGCATGAAACAATGTTTTAAGAAGTATCATGTCAGACTGGCCAAGTCCACC
>NW_027768028.1:0-295 GCF_054177405.1 Leptonychotes weddellii
AGGTCATGATCCCAGGGTCCTGGGATGGAGTCCTGCATCAGGCTCCCTGCTCAGTGGGGAGTCTGCTTCTTCCTCTCCCCTCCCTCATGCTTATGTGCTCGCTCGCTCTCTCATGCTCTCTCTCTCAAATAAATATTTTTTTAAAAAAAGGAAAAGAAAAAGGATGCAGAGCCAAAGGAGACTTCGTCATAAAAGAGAGAGGAGAGGACATTTTGGGTGAAACTGAAAGCTAAGTGAAGAAGTAAAGTGGACAAAATAAGAAAATGTGTACTTCTGGGGCGCCTGGGTGGCTCAG
>NW_027768029.1:0-295 GCF_054177405.1 Leptonychotes weddellii
GATCAAGCCCCGCGTCGGGCTCCTTGCTCAGCGGGGAGCCTGCTTCTCCCTCTCCCTCTGCCTGCCGCTCCCCCCGCTTGTGCTCTCTCGCACTCTCAAATAAATAAACAGATTTTATTTATTTATTTGAGAGAGAGAGAGAATGAGAGAGAGAACACGAGAGGGGGGAGGGTCAGAGGGAGAAGCAGGTTCCCCGCTGAGCAGGGAGCCTGATGCGGGGCTCGATCCTGGGACTCCAGGATCATGACCTGAGCCGAAGGCAGTCGCTTAAGCAACTGAGCCACCCAGGCGCCCC
>NW_027768030.1:0-295 GCF_054177405.1 Leptonychotes weddellii
GGCAGGCAGAGGGGGAAACAGTTTCCCCGCTGAGCAAGGAGCCCGATGTGGGGCTTGATCCTAGGACCCTGGGATCATGACCTGGGCAGAAGGCAGACGTTTAACCAACTGAGCCACCCAGGTGTCCCACGCAATTTTTATTCTTTAAACATACTTAATAAAACTGGAAACCCATCCATGATTTTAAGAATAAGAAAACATTTAGAAAATTAGGACTGGGGTGCCTAGGTAGCTCAGTCGGTCATGCATCTGCCTTTGGTTCAGGTCATGATCTCAGGGTCCTGGGAGCAAGCCC
>NW_027768031.1:0-3898 GCF_054177405.1 Leptonychotes weddellii
ACCCAAATATCAATAGGAGAATGGATAAGCAAATTATGATATATCCATAGAGTGGAATATTACTCGGCAACAAAAAGGAACAAACTTCTGATTCAGACAACAACATGGATGAATAACACAGATATCACACTGAGCAAAATAAGCTGGACTCAAAAGATCATACTGTATCATTTTTTTATATGAAATTCTAAACAGGAAGAATTAATCTATGGTGAAAAAAGTTGGAAAAGTTGCTCTTCTTGGGTCAAAAATTAACTGAAAAGACATGCAAACAACAATTCTGGAGTGATGAGGAAATGTTCTATATCCTGATTAGGAATATGAATTACAGAGTTGCACGCATTTGTCAAAACTCATCAAATCGCACACTTAAGATCCATACATGTCTTTGTATATAAAGGTTACCTTAAAATGTAAATATTATTCTCAAAAACAAAAAGAAAGAAGACTGAAGGTTTGTTGAATATTGCAACGAGCTGAGAAGGAAGGGAATTATCACCTCCTTTGAAGTCCTCTGAAAATGAAAATTCTAATCTATCCAAAGACATATTGGTAAAAAGCTGAATGAAGAGCAATTTTTCAGCCCTGGGAATTAAATATGGCTCAAGTTAAAGGCAAAGTAAAAGATCAAGGGATTTCTCAAAGTCTAGTGCCATACCAAAAAGGAGTCATTCTGTGAAAAGAAATTTTGGCATAGGAGATGAAAGCAAAGAGCAGAAAGACAGGGAAGAAGGTCACCAATGCAGAAAGAGATTGAAGTCAAAAGATGAATGCTACTTGCCCCAAGTCATTAAACAAATCACAGATGGGGTCAGACCTCCTATTCTGATGTTCTAACTAGGTCCCACTGCTCTGGGTATTTGCTTATCTTATCTAAAAATACTGCCATCATTGTTTTCACTTGAAACCTACAAAGGATATCTGGATTTTTCTTTCTGTCCACACACTGAATCTAAACTCTTAATGATAAGACTCCTGCTTTCAAAAATTTCATCCCCAAACCAACTTTAATAAAGAAGACAAAAAACGGTCTCTGCAGCTAGGGGGAAAGTTTTAATTGAAACCAGTCTCCAGAGTCAGCATAGAGTTGAAGTAATCAAGGCCAGATTTTCTCTCCTGTAAAGAAATCTACAGTGACACTGCAGCCTACCTGCTCCGGTTTGTGCTGCTTTAAGCCCCTGAATATCCATCGAAATAAAACCACTTATTGTTGTTTTTCTGAAGCATACTCTTTTTATTGCAATAATTTCATTGTGGTTTTTTTTCTTCCCCCAGCAAGGAAGTGATATCCTGAGTAGCATTCAGCCTCACTAGAAATGTTCCTAATGGAGTCACCAAAACCTTCAAAGCCATAAAAATATAACCATATATATTGAGGGCTTTGGGGGAAGAAAAGCATGGTGCAATCAACATTCCTCAAGAATAGCAGCAGTAATTTAAGGACAGCTTCTCGCCAAGTTTCAGAACCTCATTTTCCATGCTCAGAAAGCAAAGCACGGCCACAGACTGCCGACATGCCATAAACACACACACACCCCTTTCTCTGTATTTTATATGGAAGACCAGAACACCTTGGATTAAAAAAATACTGCTAAATGTAATGAGATAATCTACTTTATTGCAGGTGTCCTCACTTCCAGTGTATCAGACAATACTTATCACAAAGGGTAATTATGAATGCAACCTGAAAAAAAAGAAGGAACTAGCCTGGATGGTCTCTAACTGCGCCTTGCAAGTGTGTACTTGACACATTTGGTACATAAATGACAGACTGTCTTACAAACGTCTCCACATCCAAAAGAACCCCATCCATACCCTTCCTGTTCCACATGGTTTTTCCTCTATTCTTCCACAATGCCAGCACACTCTCTATTTCCTTTAAATATCTTAATTAAGCAAATCTAGGTGTGGTGTTCTACAAAAGATCAGTATGTTCAACAGAGTACAGGACTTCTGACTAAACCAGGATTGGAATACAGTTAACTGGCAATGAAAGGATTAATCATTCTGCCTTTTTACCTCTTCTCTCCCATTTGTCTCATTTTGTCTACTAGCTGTGACAATAAACATTTTTTTTTTTTAGAGTTAAAGGAAAAGTCTAATCAAGAGTACCACCAAAAATATCACATGTGCATACACGCACGTGAGCACGTACGGAAACATTCCATTGTCTTGGGAAGAAAGAAAAATATTCTGCAAAGTCTGTCTCCTATTAATTGTCCTTAGTATTATTATATGAAAAAAATAAGCGTACAAGACTATCAATTCTCACACACAATCAAGGGTGCAATAATGAATATTTCAGCAGGCATACATTTTGAAGTTTTAATTAAAATCAGTAGTGCTATTGATACTGTTGTCTTAGGGTGACACTGAGCCAAGTAATCACCTGCCTCCCAAGTGAATGGCAATACACACGCAATTAATTATAAAAGACTTTGCTGCTGAAACCACCTTGGGATCTCCAAGATTCAGAGCAAGTGTTCACACATTTAACTACAGAAGCCAACGCGGCTAGAGCAACTGGATGAGTAGCTACCTTCCTTAACCCAGATGCAGCACATCTCCGTATTAGGCCGGGAGCCCCAGAGCTCGCCATCAACTTTGCTCGTCTTTGCTGGCACCACTAACAATCATCCTGCTTCCCGCGGTCAAGGCTTACTTTTCTATTGCAGAGGATGGTAATGCCATTAGGGGAGATCATCTTTTCTGAGGTGCACTGCCTCCCATCTTCCCGTTGTGAGCGAAGAGAGTTTCGATAGAGCTAAAATAATGTTTACCTTTTCTTCTATGAGGAATCACTCTTTAAGTTCTCACTCTGAAGGTCCTTTGAAGGCTCCCGCTTTTCCCCAGAAATGGATTCTTGGGATAGGGAGTGAGAGAGACTTTGGGAAGCGGGCGGACTGAAACAGAGTGCTTAAAAAGATACTTTGCTGTCAAAAGTTTCATTCCGGATCCTGTGGATAGATACTAAGAAACTGAAACACAGGCACTTAAAAACAGAAGTTTTGAGAGGGTCACAAGTTGCTTATTGGCAGTTTTCTAAATGATCTTAATCAAAATTATACTCCATAAAACAGAAGCCAGCAAAGAACGATTCTTGCATAAGTTTTGACAGAAAACCTCTACTTCAAATTAGAAGGAATGAAAGGAGGAAGGAGACAGTGAAAGAGAAAGAAAATTAAAAACTGCTCCAAGTTCTCTGGCTGTCTTAAAAAAATCAGAATTTTCTTGAGGACTGGATAAATGTAGTGATACATTTGCTTCATCAACATCCAGATACGCAAGCGCGAAGGGTCCCAGCCCTCACTGGAAGGATTCATCTTTACAACGCTGTCATTGTCACTACTCTGAGGGAGGGACCATAACACTGGGGGCTTGGACAACTTTTGCTGACCTCTTACTTATGTGGGCCGGTCCAGATGGTTGGCTCATGACATGAAACTGGCTCTCTCCAGCATTAGCAGGCCCAGAGAGAGTGAGAGAGAGCAGCCCATCTCACAAGTGGCATCCCACACTCCCACTTGTATTACTGTTCTAATACCTCTGCTATGTTCTATTCCTTAGAATTGAGTCAATCCATGTAGCTGACACTGAGGGCCTGAGTACCAAGAGGTAGAGATCTTTGGGGGCCACCTTAGAGACTGCCTTACAGTATGGGCCAAAAGCAAAAAAGAAAGCAGACAAACTAAAAACTAAGGCTTATACAGGAATATTCAGAGCAGCTCTGTATGTAATAGCCCCAAACTGGAAACACCCAAATATCAATAGGAGAATGGATAAGCAAATTATGATATATCCATAGAGTGGAATATTACTCGGCAACAAAAAGGAACAAACTTCTGATTCAGACAACAACATGGATGAATAACACAGATATCACACTGAGCAAAATAAG
>NW_027768032.1:0-295 GCF_054177405.1 Leptonychotes weddellii
TATAATCCACTAAATGTCAATAAAAGTTCCTCAAATGGAAAGACTTGAGTTCCCAGATTGAAAAGCTCACAGTGTCCAGAAATATGAATAATAATAGATCCATGCTGAGACAACCCATGTGTAATTTATCTGAAATCACTGGAGCACCAGGGAGAAAATTCTACAGACTTCTAGGGAGAGAGAAAGACACACACACACATACACACAGGAAGAGAGAGAGAGGGAGAAGCACTAATAACAACAACATGCCCCCCCTCAAATGAAAACATATCCCATGCAAAAGAATCACAATGAC
>NW_027768033.1:0-295 GCF_054177405.1 Leptonychotes weddellii
CTTAAGGCTCTACTTGACTACTTAAGAATTTCCAGCCAATAATGTCTAAGCATAAACAATATAGTCATCACTGCAGTATAACTAGATCTACCCTATCTGAGTGCCAGATATCTTGTTAAGCATTTTACATTTATTAACTCATTAATTCTCACAATAACCCTATGAGGTAGATATTTTATTATCTCCCCTTTACAGATGAAGAAACTGAGGCCTAGAGTAGTTAAGTAGTTTTCCCATGGTCAAAATCCACCAAGTGGCAGAGCTTAGATTTGAACCCATGGAGTCAGGCCTCAGC
>NW_027768034.1:0-295 GCF_054177405.1 Leptonychotes weddellii
AGTAAAACAAAAAGTTTATTTTGCAAGACATTCATTTCTACTCTGCATTTTACACATATATATCAATGGATTCACATATATTTAAGGATAATGGTAGCAATAATGATAACAACAGTAATAATAGCTAAATATGACAATATCTTAACTCCCAGTCTAATCCTGACTCAGAAGGGCATGTTAACGGTTTGACTCCTGGCTGTAACCGGGTAGTTGTAACGTATCAAACTGTGTGCTAAGAGCAGTGGTAAAAGCTGGACAAAAGAAACAAAACAGATATTTAAAGAAATGAGAAAGC
>NW_027768035.1:0-295 GCF_054177405.1 Leptonychotes weddellii
GCCTACCAAAACCTAGAGGGTCCTACTAAAGCAGTGCTGAGAGGGAAATATATAGCTATAAATTATATGAAAAAGAAACATCTCCAATCAATTACGTAAACTTCCACGATAAGTCAAAGAAGAAAGAGGAGCAAACTAAACCAAACGCAAGCAAAAGGAAGGCAAAAATAAAGATTAGAGTAGAAATTAATGAAATAGAGAAAAGAGAATAAAGTAACAATGTAGGGAACTATCTAAATCAAATGTGATCCTTTGATAATCAACCAAACTGACAAATCTTTAACTAGACTCATTA
>NW_027768036.1:0-295 GCF_054177405.1 Leptonychotes weddellii
CAACATACAAGCAAAATTTCAGGTAAAAAATTTCAGGGAAAATGTTAAACAAATGGCTAAAGGCCAAGCAAATACTAGTGTGAGATTATAAAACCACTAGGAGCCAGAGACACAAAAGGAATATTCATTTACTCTCAGTCTCACAAGAAAGATTGGAGTTAGGATTTTACCTTCATGGTCCATACCTACCAGAGAAGAACAGCAGCCATTTCAAAACATGAAGACTTTTTGTAATGTCCCCATAAAACAAATGTCTTTATTTAAAAAGGATTTATTCATTTATTTAAGAGAGAGG
>NW_027768037.1:0-295 GCF_054177405.1 Leptonychotes weddellii
TTAAAATTTTATAAATACTTAAAATACTAAATATGCACAGTTTTTAACATTAAAATATTAACACTATACATAATTTCCTTTAAGCATTTCTGTTCTTTTTTTTTTTTTTTAAGATTTTATTTATTTATTTGAGACAGAGAGAATGAGAGACAGAGAGCATGAGAGGGAGGAGGGTCAGAGGGAGAAGCAGACTCCCTGCTGAGCAGGGAGCCCGATGCGGAACTCGATCCCGGGACTCCAGGATCATGACCTGAGCCGAAGGCAGTCGCTTAACCAACTGAGCCACCCAGGCGCC
>NW_027768038.1:0-295 GCF_054177405.1 Leptonychotes weddellii
ATGCCCACCAGCTGCTAATTAAATATTATATAGGTATTGTGAGGGGATCTGCAGCTTATCATCTCCATGGTCACTGACTAAATTCAGACATGTCTCATTGTTCACCAGAGTTATTACAAATTTTTTCCTAATCTTATCACCAGTCATCTTTCCTTCAGCTTATTCTCCATACTGTGGCCCTAGAGATTTTTTTTTTTTTAAAGATTTTATTTATTTATTTGAGACAGAGAGAATGAGAGAGACAGAGAGCACATGAGAGGGGGGAGGGTCAGAGGGAGAAGCAGACTCCCTGCCG
>NW_027768039.1:0-295 GCF_054177405.1 Leptonychotes weddellii
AAGCTGTATTACAAAGCTGTAGTCATCGAGACAGTATGGTACTGGCACAAAACAGACACATAGATCAATGGAACAAAATAGAAAACCCAGAAATAGACCTACATTTATATGATCAATTAATCTTTGACAAAGCAGGAAAGAATATCCAATGGGAAAACGACAGTCTTTTCTTTCTTTTTCTTTTCTTTTATTTTTTTTTACATTTTTTATTATGTTATGTTAATCACCATACATTCCATCATTAGTTTTAATGTAGTGTTCCATGATTCATTGTTTGCGTATAACACCCAGTGCT
>NW_027768040.1:0-295 GCF_054177405.1 Leptonychotes weddellii
TCGGCAGGGAGCCTGCTTCTCCCTCTGACCCTCCCCCCTCTCATGTGCTCTCTCTCTCTCATTCTCTCTGTCTCAAATAAATAAATAAAATCTTTAAAAAAAAAAAAAAGCCCCTCTACTGGCCAAATCTGGAAGATTTTTGGCATCAAAATAAATATTAAATAAGTTTTAACTCAATAAAATAGGAAACAATGATTTTGTATTGAAATAATAGAATAAATTAGACGTTTGTTGAAGAAGGGCATGCCCATGTAGTTCAAAAGCATCTCTGACAAAATAATTGCTAATTAAAAAG
>NW_027768041.1:0-295 GCF_054177405.1 Leptonychotes weddellii
GTGCTCGCTAGGAGCAGCTTTCCATCATTGGGGATGGAAATGAGGGTAATCAGAAATATCGTTCTGTCTGCATTGCCAGCTCAGATCTTCTCTGTGACCAGCCTCTTTCCCCTTTGCTTGTCCAAGTCCTCATCCCGTCAGAAATCAATTTATTCATGCAAGTGGGACAATGATAGGCAAATTGAGCAGGAAAAAAAAAATAATAAATTCAACTACGCAGCATTTGAGGCTTGAATTCCAGTAAAACAAAACTTCCCGTCTTCCTCCTCCCACTCACACGAAAGCATTTACGTTG
>NW_027768042.1:0-3898 GCF_054177405.1 Leptonychotes weddellii
GCTTCTCCCTCTGACCCTCCCCCCTCTCATGTGCTTGCTCTCTCTCATTCTCTCTCTCTCAAATAAATAAATAAAATCTTTAAAAAAAAATTAAATTAAATTAAAAAAAAAACTACAACCTACCTTGTATAGTAATTATCACAAAATTTTTTTTAAAGATTTTATTTATTTATTTTTGAGAGAGAGAGAGAGTACAAGCAGGGGGAGGGGCAGAGGGAGAAGCAGACTTCCCGCTAAGCAGGAAGCCCAACACAGGACTCGATCCCAGGATCCTGGGATCATGACCTGAGCAGAAGGCAGATGCTTAAAGGACTGAGCCACCCAGGCGCCCTATCACAAATTTACATCTTAGTAAGTGTTTAGCATTTGGAAGAGTGCCTGGAACATGGTAAGCACTATATAAGTATCCTGTAATATCAGAAATAATGTAGAATTTGGAACAGAGAATTGGTATCTAGTTTTTGTTTGTTTGTTTTTGTTTTGTTTTGTTTCTTATGATTCCACTGTTTTTCCCCAAAAAACACCTTTAGGATGATGACACATTTCTGGAAGCTCAACTTCTTTGCTGCACCCCTCCTTTCTGGAACTATAGAGTTGGACTAAATCTCAGTCACAGGTGGTTTTCTGGCATGCTTATTTAAATAGTTATCTCTGTTCAGTGCCTCTGTTTATCGTCATGCACTAAAACTTATTTCCCATACTCATTATTAATCTTACCAAACTAACAAAGTTCTCTCTCTTAAGTGCTTGCTGTTGTTGGTCATTAGCCCTTGAAACACATTCTTCTACTGGCTTCTAGAATGCTGTTTTATTGTGGATTGTGTTCTACTATCTGGACATTAAGTTTTTCAACCACAACTTAAATATTGGTATTTCCCAGGATTATATCTTAGTCCAATTTTAGGATTAATCTATATAGTCTCTTTGGGTTATTTAATGGGCTCACCTACTTCTGACTTTGTATGTACTTCCTAATTCATATTTCTCCCATGAGCACTACCCTAGAATCCAGTTGCTTAATGGATATATTTATGATCTACTCACTCCTTAAATTGAACCTGTTCAAAAGCTGATCTCATAGAATTTCCCCATAGGCTTGAATTTTCTTTATGTAATCCTATTTCAGCAAATGGAGGTACAGCAATATTAATCCAGCTGTATGTGGCAGGAGCTGAGAAATGAACATTGATTCTTCATATTATATTCATTTCTGCTGCACACCTAATTGTTCATGTTGGAAGACAATAATTTTCAGTTCTGTTTACCCAATTAATCTTCTATAAATGTTCTTTTATTTTTTCCATGCACAAATAACAGTGAAGTGGAAATCTTATGTATTTCCCTAACTGCTGAGATATATAGCTAAATTTGGTTTGACAAACACTAACAAAAAACAAAGAAAACCCACTTGGATCTAACTTTTTGACAACTCAGTTTAATATAATTAATCAGCTTTACTTCTGAATTCTAGTACCTAATAATTCAGATTTTTTTCATCATGTCTGTAATAAAATTTCTCAATTAACCAGTATTTAAGGACTAAAAGAGAGGAAATGGATACTTCAAAACAATGATTTCTTGCTAAAAATATTTCATTTCTTGTTAATTTGAAAAGGGCTTTCAATGAAACTATTAAATGTTTTAAGAACCACATACTATAGCTCATGATCATATACATTGTGGTTGCCAGTATTTAAAACACAGTGTCTTGATAATATTAAAGATTATATTGAATCTTCCTTTAATCTTTGGGTTATATCATTATGCCATAAGGAGTTTTCAGTGACCATATCTCACTAGTTTACTCTTAAAATATCCAAACAATATACATTTCTAAGTATATTTATTATTATTCACAAAAATATTAGATGGATCATAAATACCTCAATAAACAAGTTAAAGGATGTTTTATCTGTTATAAATAAAAAACATCCATTGTTATTATTCTCTGGATATTACAACTATAATGCTATAATGTGACATTCTTTCTGAAGGAGAAATACATAGAAATTTTCACATAAAGAATAATTAACAGTAATTTGGTTTAAAATTCAGTGGGCTTAATCATGTTTATTGCTGGTCACAGAAAAAAAAGTCCTAAAAAAAGTCATGAACCTTAAATAACAGAATAATGTTTTAGAACATTGAGATTAGTTCTTCAATTCCATCTAATCAGAGGTTTCTATGATGACTGCTTACCTGTTTGTTTTTTCCCCTATGTGCATTTTGACCTGCTCCAAATTGGTATTCAGACTCGTTTATCTGATTTACAGGATATGCATTTACCGCTCCTGGGGGATTTGCTTTTGCTTCTCTCCTGTGTTGGATTTGGGTTGTATGTCTCATGTATTTGTTGATCTTTATTTGCTTTCTCGTTTTAATGGAGGTTATTTTGTAGTCACTTCCTCAGAAACGCTATATGTGGGCGGTCAGTTTTTCAGATCTTGAATATGACAATGTCTTTAATTTACCCTGACACTTGACTAATGTTTGGGTATAGAATTCTAGGCTAGAAAATAAGCTTTTGCAGAACTTTGAAGGCCTTATCCCAATGACTCCAACATCCAATGTTGTTAATGGGAATTCCAAAGTTAAAATCATTCACACTCCTTATACATGTATTCTTTACCCCTATTTTCGATGAGAAAACTTGCAGACTTTTCTCTGATCTCTCTGTCTCTAATGTTCTGAAATAATGATCATGATATTTTATTTAATTAATTTTCTGAGCATCAGGTGGGTCCTTTCTGTCTGGTAACTTTTTACTTTTAATTTTGGAAAGTTGTCTTTAATTATTTTGTTGATGATTTTCTCTGTTCTTGTATTCCCTATTTTTACTTCTGGAACTACTAAAGTTTTAGGGAATTATTTCATGTAAGTAGAATTGAATCTCTATTTCCTCTGTGCTGCTTGGGTTTCTGCTTAATTGGATGAGCTAAATCTACCAGTTAAAGTTCCATTTCACTTTGCATTTTCCAAAAAACTACTATTGTACTACCCTCTCCTTTTCTCCTAGTCCTCTCAGTTCAAAGGGCTTATGTCTTTTTTTTTTTTTTGAAGACGTATCATCACTCTACCTTTTTTTTAAAAAAAAGACTTATTTGTTTCAGAGAGAGAGTATGCATGAGCTGGGGGAGGGGCAGAGGGAGAGGGAGAGAATCTCAAGTAGACTCCCACTAAGTGAGGAGTCCAATGGGGGATAAGGGTGGGGGATGGGGTGGGAGCTCCAACTCATGACCCTGAGATCATGACCTGAGATGAAATTAGGAGTTGGACACTTAGCCAATTTAGCTTCCCAGGTGCCCCTCATCACTCTACTTTTAGTCTTGTTGATTGTTTCCTTTGCTGTGCAAAAGTTTTTTTATCCTGATGAAGTCCCAATAGTTCGTTTTTGCTTTTGTTTTCCTTGCCTCTGGAGACGTGTCTAGCAAGAACTTGCTGTGACCAAGGTCAAAGTTGTTGCTGCCTGTGTTCTCCTCTGGGATTTTGATGGATTCTTGTCTCACATTTAGGTCTTTCATCCATTTTGAGTCTATTTTTGTGTGTGGTATAAGAAAGTGGGCCAGTTTCATTCTTCAGCATGTGGCTGTCCAACTTTTCCAAAACCATTTGTGAAGAGACTGTCTTTTTTCCATTGGATATTCTTTCCTGTTTTGTTGAATAGTAGTTGACCATAGAGTTGAGGGCCATTTCTGGATTCTCTACCTCTAATAGTTCTTAATGATACATTACATTTCCATTTAGCTTAATTTTTTCCTAAAACTTATATCATCATATTGTGTAAGACTGTTGAATCACAGACCTGTACCTCTGAAACAAATAATATATTATATGTTTAAAAAGAAAGAAAGAAAGAAAGAAAGAAAGAAAGAAAGAAAGAAAGAAAGAAAGAAAGAAA
>NW_027768043.1:0-295 GCF_054177405.1 Leptonychotes weddellii
CTGGAAGTTTGCATGACTGGTTCCTTCTGCCCTTCAAGCTTTAGCTCGAATGTCACCTCCTCCACGAGGCCCTCCTGGATTGCCTTCCTCACAGACTCACTCGCTCTCTTATCACCTTGATTTGCTTTCTCCCTCATACTAGGCACTAATGACCCCAAGCTCTCTCGTTCGTTGATTTCCTCTTTAAAAAAAAAAAAAAAATCTATGTCCCTTGGCTAGAACGTAGGTATTGTGAGAGCTTGTCCGTCCCTTCTGTTCACTGGTGTACCCCCAGCACGTGGGGTAGTAGCTGGTG
>NW_027768044.1:0-295 GCF_054177405.1 Leptonychotes weddellii
GACTGTCAAAGCCATTCTGATAGTCATTAGACATGATAAAAAAGGATTCAGTGTTGCAAATTGATCACTGTATGTTTAAAAAATATTTTGGTCGGGCGCCTGGGTGGCTCAGTTGGTTAAGCGACTGCCTTCGGCTCAGGTCATGATCCTGGAGTCCCGGGATCGAGTCCCGCATCGGGCTCCCTGCTCGGCAGGGAGTTTGCTTCTCCCTCTGACCCTCCTCCCTCTCATGCTCTCTGTCTCTCATTCTCTCTCTCTCAAATAAATAAATAAAATCTTTAAAAAAAAAAAAAAA
>NW_027768045.1:0-295 GCF_054177405.1 Leptonychotes weddellii
TCTCTGCCTTTCTGCCTTTAGTGCCTACCACTCTAGTTTCATTTGCTCAATTACTGTATTCAGCTACAATAGCCTGTTCTGGAGACAAAGCCATATGGTATGCCATGCTCAAGTGTTCTATGTCTGTCAAGGTCCAGTAACATGTTAAGAGTTGTTTTTAAAAAGGTGTTTATAATCCTTCACTGCCAGTGGCATGACCGTGTCCTAGTACCCAGGGATCTGCTTTGTATTTTTCCCACTGGAATTTGCCATAAACTTCAAATGTATCTTTTTTCATCACTAAGATTACAATAAC
>NW_027768046.1:0-295 GCF_054177405.1 Leptonychotes weddellii
TCATATGTCCAGACCTATCAATTGGTTTAGGAAGGAGTGTGCTATCCTATCCTACATCACCTCTTAGGATCTGAAGGATGTGGTGTAAAGAGTCTGTACTTGGAGAGAATACATTAACACCACACCTTCAAAGGAGTGTTTATTATTAAGGAACGCAGCCATCAAAAGGAATGACATCTTGTCATTTGCAACGATGTGGTTGGAACTGGAGGGTATATGCTGAGCGAAATAAGTCAATCAGAGAAAGACATGTATCATATGTTCTCACTGATAGGAGGAATTCTTAATCTCAGGA
>NW_027768047.1:0-295 GCF_054177405.1 Leptonychotes weddellii
TCTTGCACACGCAGCTCAAAGCCCTGGAGGAGCACAGGTGAGCTGCGGCCCGGGGCTGCTAGCAGGGAAGGAGCTGTGTTCTGCCAGGACTCTGCAGGGGTGTCCCTGCCTGCTGGGAGCAGGGCGTGTTGGGCCCTCTGGCACGCGCATGGGGCTCAGCCTGAGAACCACTGGCCACACTCCCGGAAGAGGAGACCAAGGCACAGAAAGAGACGGGACTGTGCAAGCTAGTATGTCCACAGGTGGGCGGGCCCTGCTCTAGCAGTGGGCGGGGTCAGCTCCACTAGGTGGGCAG
>NW_027768048.1:0-295 GCF_054177405.1 Leptonychotes weddellii
GGAATCAGTCCTTTATTATGTATATGGCGACTATTTTCTTCAAGTCTGTCATTTTTCATTTGTTGTCATGTCTTTTCTCCTCTAGCAGCTTAAGAAATTTGTGTCATGAACCTTCCTACAGTATGATTTCTGAAGTTGGAATCGTGCCAGGGAAGGCCTTTCTCACTTTGATTATACGTTGTCTTCGGTTTCTTCCACCCTTGATTCTGTCATTTTATTTATTTATTTTTTTACAACTAATTATGTAATCCAATTGATAGTTATTTTTCCATGTGATCTAAGTAATGGAATGCTT
>NW_027768049.1:0-295 GCF_054177405.1 Leptonychotes weddellii
GCCGAGCAGGGAGCCCGATGCGGGACTCGATCCCGGGACTCCAGGATCATGACCTGAGCCGAAGGCAGTTGCTTAACCAACTGAGCCACCCAGGCACCCTGGACGTAACACTTTCTTTTTTTGGTCCAAGCCCAGGAGAGAAGTATCCAGCCAGTGATCTAAATGAGCACGTCCCATTTGTCCCAAGGGTCTCTTTCCTCCAGCAACTTTGGAACACTATTTAGGTGATCACACTTGGCCAGATCTTGCCTCCGCTGCCTGCATCCCAGGAGCCTCCCTGGCCACAGCCGCTCAC
>NW_027768050.1:0-295 GCF_054177405.1 Leptonychotes weddellii
GACTGTTGGTCAAATAGCCCCCAAAGGCTGAAAGCTTAAACACACCAGTCCTGGTGTGCGGCTCCTTAAGAATGGACTGGCGGTGTGGTTGAGCCAATAGGGAAAAGCCGCACCTTCCTGCAGATCAACTGACCTGCTCTCCCGCCCCAAATCTCAGCCTGAGGTATATTTCAGTGAAGGCAGGTAGCTGTGCTTCTCAGGGCAGAGAAGCAGTTTAAGAGCAGACAGGTAGAGGAAATCTAGAAAAGAACCGTCTTGATAGAGATTTATCCCATGGTGTGAGGGAGAGGGCAAA
>NW_027768051.1:0-295 GCF_054177405.1 Leptonychotes weddellii
CAACAGACGAATGGATAAAGATGTGCTCCATATATATAATGGAATATTACTAAGCCATCAGAAAGGATGAATATCCAACTTTTACATCAACATAGATGGGACTGGAGGAGATTTAAGCTAAGTGAAATAAGTCAAGCAGAGAAAGTCAATTTTCATATGATTTCACTTATTCGTGGAACATAAGGAATAGCATGGAGGAAATTAGGAGAAGGAAGGGAAAAATGAAGGGGGGGAAATTGGAAGGGGAGATGAACCATGAGACTATGGACTCTGAGAAACAAACTGAGGGTTTTAG
>NW_027768052.1:0-295 GCF_054177405.1 Leptonychotes weddellii
AGAGGGAGAGAAGGGGGGAGAGAAGCAGACTCCTTGCTGAGCACGGAGCCCGAACGCCGGGCTCGATCTCCCGACCCTGAGATCATGACCTGAGCCAAAATCGAGAGTCGGACCCTTAACCGACTGAGCCACCCAGGCGCCCCAAGAAGTGCTTTTTAAAAGGGAAAAGGGCTAGATTGGATGTGTCTGCCTTCCCTCCCCCTGGGGTGCCTGACCAGGCCAAGGGGGGGGCCCAGCTCTGTGACCCAGTACCCAGCCCTGGGCCAGCACTCCCGCTGCTCAGCAAGAGTTCATG
>NW_027768053.1:0-3897 GCF_054177405.1 Leptonychotes weddellii
GGTTAGCCTGGTGATGGGTATTAAAGAGGGTACGTACTGAATGGAGCACTGGGTGTTATACACAAACAATGAATCATGGAACACTACATCAAAAACTAATGATGTAATGTATGGTGATTAATATAACATAATAAAAATAAATAAATAAGTAAGAAGTCAGTGCCTAGTCAACTGACTATGAAAGCAGAAGAAACTGAAGTGCAAGGTCTAAAACAATTGTATACAAAGTATCTTTATACAGGAAGTTATTGAATGTGGTGAACAAAATAAACAAAAAGCAGAAACAGACCCATAAATACAGAGAACTGGTGGTTATCAGAGGGGAGCAGGGTGGGGGTTGGGCAAAATGGGTGAAAGGGAGTGGGAGATGCAGGCTTCCAGTTATGGAGTGAAGAAGTCACGGGAATAAAAGGCACTGCTTAGGGAGGAGAGTCATACTTCATGAGAAAAACTTATTTTTAAGTGGTACACATCAGGGAATGAATGGACAGAGAGAAAACGATCTAGGTATGAAGAAACTGAAGATGGGAAAAAGTATAAGATAATCTCTAGAAGGCAGGCAAAAAGAAGTGCCAAGACAAGACTTGTATAGCAAGACCGGAAGAGATGCTGCCTAGCGTACAACAAGTGGATTCAGGGCTCCAAAAGAGGAAAACCATGATCTAACAATTTGCCTGATAAGGGCATTGAATAGCTGTTGGAGATAGGAGAAAAGTTTGTCAGATGCATGAGAAGAATTAGCATTGGTTCCATGTAAGTTAAGCAAATTGAAAGTTTGAGACAATTTTTAACTGCAGAAAAAAAAAGTTTTAGAAGAAAAACACCTTAACATAGAATACTATGTGACTCAGCAAGTGACTATTTCATGAAATATGCTATTTCATAATTATAAGATGTACACTCTGAAAATATTTTTAATAAAAAATTTGAAATGTAATTATATTAGAAAGGATAGGAAATACAGCGAGGAACAGAGGTGTAAGAGAGATAAACCCTTACATAACATAAAAGGAACTGGATATTATACCACTAAAAATGATAAACCAAGAAATGGTAGTAGAGGAATGTTATTTACAGCGTGGAATGGAATAGTCCACTAGATACACAAAGTAACCAGAAGTGGTTTTCTAGGAGATGTGAAATAGGTGAAAGAAAGTACTCGTGCACTTTATTATAAGTCTTTCCATTTGTCTTTAACAATATGCATGTATTACCTTAATTAAAAAGAGCTTTAAAAACAAAATAATTACACAAATCTGTTTCTCTCAAAGGATGGTTCTAATCTACAATTAAATGAAAAAGCCAAGATGCATCTGAATGTATATGGTAAATTTCCTAATTTTCACAGAATCAGAAAGAAATACACTTCATATGTGTGCAAACAAAAGAGTATAGACAATACTGAAAAATATATACATATTGATTCTGATTTATTAGGGGGGCAGTAGAGTTGGAGTGGGGGAAGAGAGATCATTAACTTCCATGCAAAACCTTAACCTGCTACAAATGCGAAAATTAAAAATTCAATCATTTGGATCCTAAACTAGGTAAGTTCTTTTTTTCTTTCACCATAAAGGACATTAGTGGGACAACTGGTGAAATTTGAATAAATTGAGTAGATTCAAGTGCTACATCAAGGTTAATTTCCTGATTTTGATAATTATACCATTGTTCTCTAAGAGAATGTTCTTGCTTTAAGAAATATTTTGGAGTAAAAAGAGCTTTATGTCTGCAACTTTCCATCAATTCAGATAAATATATGTGTGTGTATGCACTCACACAAATCAATACAGAGAGAAAAATAAAGCAAATGTAACATCTGAAAGAATCTGGATGAATTTAAGGAAATTCTCTGTACTATTTTTGCAATGTTTTTGTACATCTGAAGTCATTTCAAAATAAAAAGTATAAAAAAAAAATTTAACCATGTGCAAACAGACTCTCATGTTACACTCAGTAATATATCCCTGAGAGTGATACAAAAATACTGTCTTTTTGTCATAGTGTTATTAGGAAGATCCCACCATCAGATACTCATTACAGAAATCATTTAGGAGCCAAGAGATGTTATGTCTGTGCTCTTCCCAAGACAGAAGGAAGTTAAAATGACAAATAAGACTCACCACCCTGAAGTGGTTTCAAGAAAATGCACCATAATTGTTTTTAGAAAGAATTATTTGGAAAGGAAAATATTTCTTGCTCTGCTTCTCATATTGCATCTGTATCAGACAAGTTGATCTTATTAAAGATAATTGAAATGGAATTTTAAAGCATAGTTTTTTTTAGGTGCCTCAAAACCATGAAAAAATTGAAATGGAGCCAGTTCCCCCAGATACATACTTGGAGTAATTGTTTTTCAAACTTTATTGAAGGCATTTCTGAACCAGGTCAGAGTTTTGTGTGGGTTAACATTTTCTAATATTTCACTCTCCTTCAAGGTTAGCCACTGAATACTAGGGCTAAATTTAACAAGGAACAAGCAAACAGTACTGGATGGTAAGCTCTGTTTAATTGGCCCTCAAATCCACCCACTAAAATATAATAACTTATATAATAATATATAATAACATAATAATAAAAACTAAGGTCTTTATATTAAGGAGTTTAGTAACCTATAAGCATATATTCCATTACAACCTGTCTCTGCCTTATTTACATAATGAATATGATGCGTGGGAAGCGCAATTACTTAGCTGGGTAATTTAGGTAAGTCAATTTTGTTTCAGTGGGTGCCACTTTTCCTTATCATTAAAAAGAAGAGCATTGGACTACATGACTTCAAGTTCCTTTTCAGCTCTAAGAATATTTGTATTAGTCAGGGTTCTCCACAGAAACAGAACTAATAGGATGGGGTGCGGGCAGGGAGGGAGAATGAGAGAGGAGTGAGATTTTGATTGATTTTAAGAAATTGGCTCATATGATCTTGGAAGTGCAAGTCTAAAATCTGTGGAATCAGTTGGCAGGCTGGAGATCCGAGGAAGAGTTGCAATCTGGGAGGGGGGAAAGATGGCGGAGGAGTAGGGGACCCTATTTCAACAGGTCCCTGGAATTGAGCTGGATATCTATCAGACCACTCTGACCACCCATGAAACCAGCCTGAGATGTAAGAAGATCTGGATCTCTACAAACAGAATATGGCAGGTGGTTGGTTTCGAGGTACGAAGTGGGGAGCCGTGATTCCGTGGGCAGATATCGGAGGATAAACGGCAGCGGAAGGGTGCCTGGCCGTGGGGACCCTACACCGCCGGTGAGCGACAGTCTCGCGCTGCGGACGGGCACAAACTCGCACACAGACCAGTAGCGGTGGGGAAAGGACTTCAGGGCAGCCCCTGGGGCGGAAACCCGGAGCGGTGGGGTCACGTGTGTGAACTGGGAGCAGCTGGCGGTTTTAGAAGCACAAAGGGCAGAGACGTACCCCGACCTGGAGGCAGGACTGGGGGCGCTGCGGAGGGGCGCACAACAGAGGACGCTGCAGCTTATAGCAGCACCAACAGAAACGGAGACAGTGTGGCCTGGAGAGCTCACTGAAGAACAGACTGCGGTCTCTCTGCTCTGAGGCAGAGGGTTGGAAACGGTCTCTTCTGCCTGATTCGCGGAAGAGACGCGGAAAGCCTCCAGGGAAAGCCACCAGAGAACAAAAGCCCAAAAAACTGATTCCCGCTGAGCCCATCCCCGCCACAGGGGCGCAGGGCAACTCCGCCCAAACAGGGTTGCCTGAGTAACAGCGAGGCAGGCCCCTCCGGCAGGAGACAGGCTGGGTAAGCAAGAGGCCAGCAACCCTAAGGTCCCAAGAAAACGGGTGCATCTTGCTTCGGTTCTGGTCAATAATTTGGACTCTATACATTCCCTCAAACACCCATCAACAGAATGACTAGGAGGAGGAGCCCCCAAAATAGA
>NW_027768054.1:0-295 GCF_054177405.1 Leptonychotes weddellii
CTGCCTTTGCTCAGGGCTCATTAAGAGGATAGAATGAAAAACGTCTGGCTGGGACACGGCTGGTGATGGGTTTTCCCACAAATGTGTGGCCACATCCTTTCCCTCTTGGAAATCGGACGTCCACAGACTCCTTCCGGGAGAGGATGGATGTGCCTGAGATAGATACAGGCCTTTATCTTCTTCTTCTTTTTTTTTTTTTAAAGATTTTATTTATTTATTTGAGACAGAGAGAATGAGAGACAGCATGAGAGGGAGGAGGATCAGAGGGAGAAGCAGACTCCCTGCCGAGCAGGGA
>NW_027768055.1:0-295 GCF_054177405.1 Leptonychotes weddellii
CAGTCCACTGGCACCATGTTCTAAATAAGCAGAATAACTGAAGGAACTGATAAACCCCAGGATCCTGAAAAATAAGAATTTACTTCATGAGGCCATTGCACTGTGGACTACCTCATTTCTAATAGAAAGCAGGTAAATATATTTTTAAAAACTTTATTCCAGGGGCGCCTGGGTGGCTCAGTCTGCTAAGCGTCTGTCTTCAGCTCGGGTCATGGTCCCGGGGTCCTGGGATCGAGCCCCACATCGGGCTCCCTGCTCAGCGGGCAGCCTGCTTCTCCCTCTGCCTCTGCCTGCC
>NW_027768056.1:0-295 GCF_054177405.1 Leptonychotes weddellii
GGTTAAACTTCTAGAAGTAGAATTGCCGTGTCAAAGAGGGGACTCGCTTTTAAAGGCTTTGCTGGATGGACGCTGCCAGATTCTCCTCCAGAAAAGGGACTAGTTTACACTCCTTCCAGCAGTGCCTGAGTGTGCCAGCTTCCTTGCATGGCCAGGTTATTAACTTTTAATCAAATGAAGGCCCAGGAAAAAATAGGAGGTACTTCCCTGGGGATAAAGTGTTCCTTGCCTTTGCTCGTTAAGCAGTAAAAGCTTGCCTGTGTCACGCGTGCAGGCAGCGCCCTCTACTGGTTTT
>NW_027768057.1:0-295 GCF_054177405.1 Leptonychotes weddellii
CTTTCCCGTGACTGGTCAGCCTCATTTTTATCCTTCCAGACACACTCCTAGTATAATTTATTGGGAACAGGCACAGATGGGGTCCAGTTTGAGTTTCCCAGCATGAGACAACCACTTTCCTAGAGCTTCTAAGTATTTCTTTAAAAACAGTAGTTCTGAGGTTTGTGCATTGTTTTTTTTTTTTTAAATTTTTTTTTTTATTCTTATGTTAATCCCCATACATTACATCATTAGTTCTAGATGAAGTGTTCCATGATTCATTGTTTGTGCACAACACCCAGTGCTCCATGCAGAA
>NW_027768058.1:0-295 GCF_054177405.1 Leptonychotes weddellii
GAGAACTAAAAGTTCAATCATTATTATGTGGTATGATGCCACTTTAAATGTGATTAAGTTGTGAATTCCCCTATGAAAATATTCCTCGGACTATATTATCAATTTGGCATTTCTGGAATTGAGGAACTTATAAAAATACTAGTGCCTACTTATTTTCATTCAGAAATTTTGATTTAATTATTTTGAAATGGAAACATACGTAAATTTGTTTTTTTTTCAGAGGGATCCATGTGATTATATCTAGCAGCCACAGTTGAAAATTACTGTTTTAGATAAAGAAAGCTGGGGGGGGGGG
>NW_027768059.1:0-295 GCF_054177405.1 Leptonychotes weddellii
CGCCCTGTGGGTGGCTTCTTTGCTGCTGACATTCTCAGTCCTGTTACCTTTACATCTCAAATGGTGAAAATCAGTCGAATCAGTCCAATAAAATACGAAGTACGTTGCTTCTGTGTGGTTTGACTAGCCTGAGAATTGGCCCTGTGCAGTGGGGAGGGGAGGGATGAGCTGCTGCTTGGGCTTCACATCTGTGTATGCTTACAATATTGTCGAAAAAATGCCTGCTCACATGCAGGTGTGAAAGAACGTGCACGGGAAGCCCCAAATGGTTGCAGTTCCCCACCCCAACATGGGG
>NW_027768060.1:0-295 GCF_054177405.1 Leptonychotes weddellii
GCTCTGGGGACAGGCTGCCCAGCACCCCAGGGTTCCCCACTGGGACCTGTGCAGGGTTCTCCCAGGCACTGCTGGCTTCTCAGAGGCTGGGGTCCAGTTGTGCCCAATGGCAGAGCCCTCCTGCCCAGAGCCCCTCTCAGCACAGAACCAGCAGCAGCTAAGATTGTGTCATGGAGTCAGGGACCTTGGCCCACACTGGGAACCCCGGGCACTGGGGCTTCCTGGTCAGTAAGGGCCCAAGGCCTAGAAAATTGCCTGCAGTCATTGGAAGCAGGTGGAATGTTGGTTCCTATTT
>NW_027768061.1:0-295 GCF_054177405.1 Leptonychotes weddellii
CTGGTTTTTGATTTGTGGTTACCATTAGGTTTGTATATAATATCTTCTGCATATGGAAGTCTATATTTAGTTGATGGTCGTTTATGTTTGAACCAATTCTTTTCTCCTCTCCTCCCCCATGTTTTAGGTATATGGTGTCATATTTTACATTCTTTTATTTTATGACTCCCTTGACTGATTTTTAGAGAAATACTTATTTTTACTGCTTTTGTGTTTTTTACTTTTTATACTCTCACTTTTGGTCTTTCCTTTCCACTCAGAGTCCCCTTTAATATTTCTTATAGGGCTGGTTTAG
>NW_027768062.1:0-295 GCF_054177405.1 Leptonychotes weddellii
GAGCCGTCGGTCTGGGCTGTGGGGCTGGGTTCTCGCTCTGCGAAGCAGAGGGCCAGCACGTGGGGTTTGTTCAGTCCCGGTGTGGGGTCTCGAGGACTGAGGGCTTGATCCACGTGCCCCCCCGCAGCGTCCCCGAGCTTGCCATGGCCTGTGGGCGGGGACACACCCGCGGCCTGCCCTCCCTTCTGAGCCACCGAGCTGGGGTGTCTGCACGGTCAGAGACAGGAGGGCGCAGCCGCCTCCAGGGAGACCCTAGTGATTGGAAAGGCACAGCACGATTTAGGGCCAGGGCTGC
>NW_027768063.1:0-295 GCF_054177405.1 Leptonychotes weddellii
GGCGCCTGGGTGGCTCAGTCGTTAAGCGTCTGCCTTCAGCTCAGGTCATGATCCCAGGGTCCTGGGATCGAGCCCCGCATCGGGCTCCCTGCTCCGTGGGAAGCCTGCTTCTCCCTCTCCCACTCCCCCTGCTTGTGTTCCCTCTCTCGCTGTGTCTCTCTCTGTCAAATAAATAAATAAAATCTTTAAAAAAAAAAAGCTCCAATGGATTGGACAGCATCTGCATGTCTATAGACAAGAATTCTCTTGCATTACTATCAGTTATCTATAATTTACTGAGTTGTGAAATAGCTCT
>NW_027768064.1:0-3897 GCF_054177405.1 Leptonychotes weddellii
GTCCCTCGTGGAAATCTCCAGCCTCCTCTCAAATTTCTCTGCGACACAGCCCCTCTGGTCCAGATAAATCAGTCTATGAGCTGTTTGTACTTATAGGCTTCCATGCGCGTTTCACCTGCCAGAAGCCATCCCTGAATTTCCCCTCAATCTAATCATACCTTTTTTTTCTGTGTCCCACTTATCATGTACATATTTAATAAGGATTCTCTTCCTGAAATTAACTCAATGTTCATGCTTTATCCATGAAAGCAGATCCATGCTTTATGTAATTTTCATGCTTTTTGTAGACAGAAAAATTCTATACTAATATGCACCTCTCTCCTCTCTCATACTAGTAACAGGTATTACTGGTCAATCATGGCACATTTTCCCACTGAGCTACTCACAGCTTCTGCATCTTCCTCTACATTAAGCTCTAGGGAACCGCCACATGTCAGTTGGAGTTGGATGTCACATGCCATCCTTGTTCTAGATTAGGGCATCATCACAGTTCTAGATGGTGGAAATGGGAAAGCTCAGCAGGAGGACAGGGGCAAAGAAGAGGGCCTTATCTATATATCATCTATCTATCTATTATCTATCTATCTATCTATTATTTATTTATTTATTTATTTATTTATTTAGCTCTGTATTTTCTCCTTGAAGTTCAAGGTTCTCTATGTGGTATGAATAGGGTATGGTCAAGAGAATATCTGTCCTCAAGATTTGTGACTACTCCTCATCAATTTATATCAAAAGCTTCACAGACTCTCCTCACAGAATGAGATGGCTACAACTGGTTCAGTCCTTTCTAGATTTTGTTAGCTTAGAGTTCAATGAGGAAGAGCAATATTTTTCCCCAGACAGCAGAGAAAAGTTCTTTGCATCTCGTTGGCTCTGATTGTCACATGATCATCTGTGATCTAATTCCTTTGTGTGGGGTGGGAGTGGAGAGGGGGAGACGTGAAATGCTATAATTGGTCAGGACTGAGTCTCATGCTCCACCTTTAAAACTGGCATAATCATGCAAAGAAAAGTTGAGGGTTCCGGGAGACTTGAAGGTTGCTGGGTATTATCTAGAAAATTATGTAGTCATGTCTACCACATAGGGGACATCAGTCTAGGTTCTGGAGATACAGTAGTGAACAAAATGAAACTGGAGCTTATTCTCTAGTTGGAAAGTGCAGAAAATAAACAAATAAACATGTATATAATAAGCCAGCTAGCAATAATTGCTGCATAAAAATATAAAGCAGGATAGGCAATATAGTAAGGTCTATGAGGCAAAGGGAGTGGGATGTATGACCAATGCAATTTTATGTAGAGTGGCTGGAGGAGGCACCTCTGTTAAGGTGACACCTGAAAATGAACTAAAATTATTGAGGGAGCAAACTAGACAAAGACACCTAGGGGAAGAGCATTCCATACAAAGGGAACAGCAAAGGCAAATGTCCTGAGTTGGCAGAATGGTTGGAGATTTGAGGACCAGCCAGGAGGCCAATGTGGCTGGAACAGAGTGAGCAAGGAGGAAAGAAGTAGGTGATGAGGTCAGAGGTTAAGTGTTGGGAAATAAGACAGGGAACAGATATTGGAAGGTCTTTAAGGCCATTGTGAAGACTTTGGCTTTTACTATGAGTGAGATGGGAAATACTGTTGAGCATGGTAATACAACCTAACCTACATCCTAAAAGAATCATTTTAATTTCTCTGTGCTGCCAGGGTAGGGGTGGAAGGGACAGAGTAGAGTAGGGTGACCAGCTGGAGGCTATTTTAATTTTTAGGCAAAAGATGGTGGTGGCTTGTCCCAGGGTGGTGGGGACATCCAATGGCAAGAAGTGGTTACACACGGGAAATATTTTGAAGGTAGGACAGATGAGATGTGCTGACAGATGGGGTGTGGGGCTGTGGGATGAGGAGGCAGGGATGACTCCAAGGTTCTGGGCCTGAACAAAGGAAAGGATGGCATTGCCACAGGGAAAACCAAAGAAAGAGCAGAGCTTAGGGTAGAGTAGATTTGAATATTTTTCGTGCTAAGAAGAGATAGCAAGTCGATTATTGATATATGGTCTTGTGTTCAAGAGAGAGGTGTGTGTTGAAGATTTGAGCTTGGGAATTGTCAGCATCGAGCTGGAATTTCAAGTCATGAGAAGAGATATGGAAACCAAGGTGTTTGTACAGGTAGATGAGTGAGGTCGCTCCAGGTCTGAGCCTGGGATCCCCCTACGGCAGGAACTGAGGCACAAATCTCCATTCACAGTGTCCCTTAGTGCTAACAGCTTGCTTCCCAGGACTGCACAATTAGAATAATTCTTTTTTTCCTTTTTCCATTTTTTTCCTTCCTGGTGTGACTTTTTGCTGAACTCCAATTTTCCTATTTGAATAAGATTTTTCTATTCACCCTAAACTTTGTGAATGTTTTCCATGCTTAGCCCCCTAAATATTGACACAACAGGAAGGTCGGCCTAAATTAGCAGCCAAAGCAAATGCTGAGATAGCCAAAAATAGAGCTCCGGTTGATCTTGGAAGGCAGGACTACCAGGCCTTGGCTCTCAGGCCCAGGGCGGACCGGCACAGGAGCGGAGAAGGCAATCGGCCCAGGGTGGGTGACGCCGTAGCCTGTCCTACCACTGCATAGGCACTTAGATGGGGCATGAGAAGTCAGCCGGGTCAGGGCTTCTATATCGGTGCACCCAGGAATCTGGGTTAGCATCCTGGTGACCGGTGTCCAAGAGAATAAAGGGGTTCCTCCATCCCCATTGGCTGGTCTGATTAATCTGGCGCCTAATCAGGCCATTTTGAAGGAGAGGTGGGGGTGGGGGGTGGATAAAAGAGCACCACACCTGTTTTCACTTGACTCCAATCCTGAAATAATTCTGTGGCTCCTACAAGATTTGAAACAAATTAAATTTGAAAGGGCAGAGAGGGCAGCTTTGAATGGTTGGCTCTGTCAAGAAATGTGGGTTTTTGCTCCAGGAAATGGCTTAACTGAGAGATTGAGTCCCCTGGCTGGTGTGGCTGTTAGTGCGTGACCGTGACTCGGGGATTGTGTGGTGGGTGCTTTGCCTTGTTATCTCTGGCTTCAAGCTTTTGCTTTCTGGACTTTGATAGTGTCAGGCAAAGTTTATAATAGTATCAACGTGAAAGATAGTTGTCAAGAGGGGAAGGCATACAACACTCTTTAGGGAGCCTGTGTTTTAAGTAAAGACACATTTGTACGGGGAAGCCGTGACAGACACGATTCTGTCCAGCCTACCACATGGAAAATGACTGTTCAACAAGAACCTTAGAATAACTGGTTTATCCTGTCTTTTAACAAATGACGTGACTGGCTCCCGACAGAGTTCCTGTTCTAGGCAAAGCTAGAATATCTAAAGTAGGGACTCCAGGCTGGAGCTCTACCTACACGTATCTTTCAAGGAGTCCCCAAGATAAATTAGGTAAGTATTGTTAGGAGAGTCCCAGACCTCCACCTGCCTGAACAAGAACCTCTACCTTATTTGGGATGTTGGAAACGGAAGGACAGGAGTGGAACAGGAGAAAAGTCTTCCCTCTGAACTAAAGGCCCAGGAGCTGCAATGATGAGAAAGAGAAGACCCTCCTTGCCAGGCTCTGTGTGGTAACAGATCCCTGCTTCTTCCACTGCTCACCCTTTACGCACAAATGCTTATCGAGCATCCCCCAGGTGCCAAGCCATGGGATGCTAAGATGGAAACTGGTAAATGGGCCTCTCTCATACTTATAGGTCGGTCACTTTAATCTTTGTTATAGACACAGCCAGATGTGACCATCATGGCAACCCACATCCTTGATCTGTTGCCAAGTAGAGTTTTTGACAGAGAAGTTGAGAGATATGAGGTCACTGCCATTTATTAATACCTCCTTGGCAGCAGGCAGAATTTTCCTGCCTGGGACTTAGGG
>NW_027768065.1:0-295 GCF_054177405.1 Leptonychotes weddellii
GAAATAGGGAAATGAAAATTTAAATTGCAATAAAATTTGCTTAAACTAAATATCAAAATCACCAATTACTAGAACTTTCACATTACTGAAGGGAGCATAAATTTATAGAACCACTTTAGAAAATAGTTAATCATTTTTGCATAAGGCAGGAGATATTTCCCTCATAATACAGAAATTTCTCTGTAGAAACCCATGCACATGTGGATCAAAATAATGTATGAGTATTCAAGGCAGAATTTTTGCTATAGCTAAAAGTTGAACACACAAATGTCTACCAAGAGAATGCTTTGCAATG
>NW_027768066.1:0-295 GCF_054177405.1 Leptonychotes weddellii
CCGCTGGCTTTTTTTCACAGCTGTAACTGTGACTGTGTTTGCTTTGGGCCTGTGATTAAAGTTACACTGCTTGCAGTTCTCTGGGAGAACAGCCTTTTCCCCGGTGCTGTGCTGGTAAATGCTTAAAAACTGATTCTCTGGGTGAAAAAAGGCCTTGATTTGGAGCATTTCCTGAATATCATGGTATAAATTCTCACATTATGGTCAATTTCAAGTTACCCACCTGGTGCCAAGGAGCACAGAGCTGGGAGGTATTCCCACTACTTAGCTATAATGGCTGCAAAGAGCCTCAAGA
>NW_027768067.1:0-295 GCF_054177405.1 Leptonychotes weddellii
CGGAGCCCACGCCCCACCGTCCTGAGGGGACCAGGCTCTGGGCAGAAGCCTTCACGGGCGCCGGCAGGTTTGCCCCACGGTTGGAATATAACGTCGCAGACTCGCGTGTGTTCCCACCGGCCTGGGCCTCAGGGGGCCACGGGGTCACCACGTCATGCTGGGGGGTACACTTTCACTGCAGGGGCAGCCGCCCCGCCCCTGCTGCACACACACCCCCCTTCATGCCTGTCACGTGGCCAGACTGACCTGCTGGACAATTCCAATCCCCTTCTTCCTGTCCACTCCGCCCCAGGCT
>NW_027768068.1:0-295 GCF_054177405.1 Leptonychotes weddellii
GGGGGTGGGAATATTTGAAAGGTGGCCAAAGGGTGTTAGGGAAGGCAGAGGGAAATGAAGAAGCTCAGGCTCCTGCCCCGCAGGGTGCTCTGAGCCCCGGCAGGTGAAAGTGCCCTGTGACCTTCCAAGGGTGCCTGATTTACGCAGCTCTCCCCACACTTACTTGACCTCAAGTCTTCTTTTCTTTTTTTTTGATGGAATGTAATGGAGCTCATGTCCTAGGGAGCACGTTTTCAGAGCTGACACAAAGACATCTGACAAGGTCACAGCTACTGGTCTTTGAATATGGGCATTT
>NW_027768069.1:0-295 GCF_054177405.1 Leptonychotes weddellii
TACCAAAAGAAGTGTATAATAGATTGGCCTCTTCTCTCCTTTCCTTTCCCTTTCCCTTTTTTCTTTCTTTCTTTCTTTCTTTTCTTTCTTTCTTTCTTTCTTTCTTTCTTTCTTTCTTTCTTTCTTTCTTTCTTTCTTTCTTTCTTTCTTTCTTTCTTCTTTCTTTTTTGTGGAAGGGTGGTTATGTTGAATCAGATCTCATAAATTTTGTTATTACATGACTTGACTTCTAATATAATGAGGTACATTCACATAAAATAATGACATATTTCTGACAGTGCCAGACATTTCTAAG
>NW_027768070.1:0-295 GCF_054177405.1 Leptonychotes weddellii
TCATCATTTCAATAGACAATATTTGGGTCTCAACTCAGTAAAAGTTCTTTGCACACTTTCTGTAGTCAAAGGACTACCCGATTTAGTGAGATGGACAAAATAATGAACATGACATAGTTCTTGCCCTGAGAGCTTACAGCTCAGCTCAGAGTTTCTCAACATGGGCACGATTGGCATTTTGGCATGAATTACTGTAAGGCGGTATAAATGAGCAAAGTGCTTGCTTGGCAGTAAGTACATTATTGTGCTAGAAGAGTAGGCTCACACTGGGGAGTGGGAAGAGAAAATCTTAATA
>NW_027768071.1:0-295 GCF_054177405.1 Leptonychotes weddellii
TCTCTGGGTGTTGAGTTTGGTAAGTTCTTCATAGATTTTGGATACTAGCCCTTTATCTGATATGTCATTTGCAAATATCTTCTCCCATTCTGTCGGTTGTCTTTTGGTTTTGCTGTTTCCTTTGCTGTGCAAAAGCTTTTTATCTTGATGAAGTCCCAATAGTTCATTTTTGCCCTTGCTTCCCTTGCCTTTGGCGATGTTTCTAGGAAGAAGTTGCTTCAGCTGAGGTCGAAGAGGTTGCCGCCTGTGTTCTCCTCTTGGATTTTGATGGATTCCTGTCTCACATTTAGGTTTT
>NW_027768072.1:0-295 GCF_054177405.1 Leptonychotes weddellii
TTTTTTTTTTTTTTTTTTTAAAGATTTTATTTATTTATTTGACAGCGAGAGACACAGCAAGAGAGGGAACACAAGCAGGGGGAGTGGAAGAGGGAGAAGCAGGCTCCCCGCAGAGCAAGGAGCCTGATGCGGGGCTCGATCCCAGGACCCTGGGAACATGACCTGAGCCAAAGGCAGATGCTTAACAACTGAGCCACCCAGGCGCCCCTCAGCATTCCTTTTTATTTTATTCAGTTGTAATCACTGTTACCCATCAGGGGTTTGCACAAACACTTTGATATTCCATTATTAACAG
>NW_027768073.1:0-295 GCF_054177405.1 Leptonychotes weddellii
GGCATATTTTTGCCTCCTTTGTCAAAGATTAATTGACCATATAACTGTGGGTTTCTTTCTGGGCTGTCTATTCTGTTATATTGTTCTATATGGGCTTGTGTGTGTGTGTGTGTGTGTGTGTGTGTGTGCCAGTACCATACTGTCTTGATTACCACAGCTTTATAGTATATCTTGAAATCTGGGATTGTGACACCTCCAGTTTTGTTCTTCTTTTTCAAGATTGCTTTGGCTATTCAGGTCTTTTGTGGTTCTGTACAAATTTTAGTATTATTTCTTCTAGTTCTGTGAAAAATGT
>NW_027768074.1:0-295 GCF_054177405.1 Leptonychotes weddellii
TAATCTCATATAAGTGGTGTCCTTATAAAGAGGGGACATCTGGACATAGACACACACAGGGAGAACCCCATGTGAGGATGGAGTCAGAGAAGGGGACTCTCAGTTTTAGGCCCTGCTAGACAGCAGGGGGCAGAGGCAGACCCCCAGCAGAGGGGGACAAGAGTGTATGCCCCCTCAGCAGCGAGGGGACTCAGGCAAGGCCCTGCATCTAGGGCTGGGGGAGGCCAGTGAGGGCGTGGAGCTCCTGGGCAGTCCAGGGGAGGGGCACCTTCCAGGAAGAGAAAAAGAGAGTGCT
>NW_027768075.1:0-3897 GCF_054177405.1 Leptonychotes weddellii
GATGAGAACAGAGGTGTGTATGGTCACTTGCCCTCCTTGGTAAGTGTGGCCCTAGTGACCTGCCTTAGGGTTGTGGGGGGATTGCAGGAGTCACAGTGGCCATACATTGGTTCCATGATAATGGAGCTCCCTAAGAAGTGGGGGATTCGAACCCAAGAAGTCTGAAGTGAGCCAGACACCTCAGTCTGTACTTCTTCCCCTCCTACCAGGTAATGCACTGCTGCGGCGACTGGTGCGCATTGGAGTGCTGGATGAGGGCAAGATGAAGCTGGATTACATCCTGGGCCTGAAGATCGAGGATTTCTTGGAGAGGCGCCTGCAGACCCAGGTCTTCAAGCTGGGCTTGGCCAAGTCCATCCACCACGCCCGCGTGCTGATCCGCCAGCGCCATATCAGGTAACGCCTCTAATGGGCTCCCTGAGTCTGTCTTCTGTCCCATCCCCCATGCTAAGTTCACTGTCCTTACCTCCTGTGCAGCCCTCGGAGGTGACAGGTGTGAACACACCTTGAGGGTACAGATTGACCCCTGAAAACAGCTCATGGGGTGCTGGGGACAGCCTCATCCCCCGCCCCGTAGCCCAGCGCAAGGGTCACTGCGGCCTGAGCCGTACACCTTGCGAAGGCTTCTTCAGGCGTGCAGGCAACCAGACAGGTAACCACTCGGTGTGCCCAGTTGAGAGAGAAGTCGTCGGGCCTCAGCTGATGTGGGTGGGTTCGTGGATTCAGCTGCCTCCTGTCTTCGCACACTGTCGTCGTTAACTTGGCGAGTGGACCACAGCCCGTGGTCTGATACTCGAGTGCCGGGACTACCGGATTCCACCTGGCTGGGGAGGGCAGATGGGTCTTCCATCTGGGTGCTCCATTTGCCCTTTTCCAGATTTTGTAGAACAGAGTCTCAGCTGCCTCAAGGACAGGGAGGCTGCTCCTTAGTAAAACCCCGTGTCTGGCACTTGGAGACTCAGACCCAGGAATTACTGGCTGCCACCAGCTCGCCCTCCTTTTTGTGGTCTGGTGTGAGTTGGGTGATGCTCAAGAGCTCTCCAGAACACATGGGTGCTGGAGGGTCAGGAACACCCTTCCGGTTTGTGTCACTGCAGCACCAACCTACCAAGTCCAAGCAGAGAGCAGTGTCTCCTCCCGCTGGGGCCCTATTCCCCCGTCCCCTCACCTGCCGTCCCCTCTCCAGGGTCCGAAAGCAGGTGGTGAACATCCCGTCCTTCATTGTCCGTCTGGATTCCCAGAAGCACATTGACTTCTCCCTGCGTTCTCCATATGGGGGCGGCCGTCCAGGCCGTGTGAAGAGGAAGAATGCCAAGAAGGGCCAGGGTGGGGCTGGAGCCGGCGATGACGAAGAGGAGGATTGAGCCCACCCTTCCATCTCCTTGGGGCGTGAATTGTCTAGTTTCCCAGTCAGATAATAAAACAAAACCCTTTGGAACTGGTGTTTATTGGTGTGTATGTCTCCCTCCCCGCTCTGAACAGCCTCTGGTGGGAAGAGGCACAGGCTGGATCCTTGACCAGGTTCCGTCCAGCTAGTTCACACCTCTGAGCCTTGCCTGCTTAGAGGGGCCTGGGGAGCCTCCCAGCTGGTGTCCTTGCTGCCTGGGGCAGGGGTGCAGTCGTGAGCAGCACAAACATACACCAGTTACTTCAGCGGGGACACCAGTGTTAGGGGAAATGCTCAAGCCAGCTATTGGCATGGGGGTGGGGAGATTCCTTTCCAGGCAGAGGAAGTAGCAAGTGGAGGGTCAGCCCAGTGTCTCTAGCCCTTTGAACCTTGACCCTGGCAAAAAGAAGTCAGGGTTAAGGTTGGCAGGAGCTAAATGCTGAACCTTGGGTTGGAGGTAAGGATGAACTAGTTGAATTGGGGTTTGTTGGGGAGCACTGAACAAGCTGGTTTAAAGCTTATTGGTGTGGTTGGGAAGGGAGAGCTGAGGCACCCTGCTCCCCTCCCCCTGCTTCTGGAGTTTGTGAACACAAGGTCAGGAGGGAGAGCAGCTTCCCTTTTCTCTGCCTTGTTGAGAGCTGTACCCGGCAGAGAAGGGGCTTGGTCTCCAGGAAACCGGAAGCCCTTGGCATTGAGCAACCCCTCATGGGCTGCAGCATTGCTCACGAGTCATCTGAGGCCTTGGGCTCTGAGGTCAGTTGAAAGTGCCCAGCTTCAGTGTGATGGCCCTGGGTCCTGCAAAGCCTTCAGAAGGTCCCCAGTTCTTGCAGCTTAGTGCTAGGTTCCCCCCGACACCACAAGGTTGCCACTTGGTGATTAAAGGTCTTGGCGTTTCTCGGGGATCCTTCTAGGCACAGTGAGATCAGCTGTGCCATGATGGGAATTCAGGAAGCAATCAACTTCCACGAGGTCCCAGGAGTTGATGGTGGTCTGTCCTGCCTCCAGGCTCTTCAGGTAGCACGCACTGTGGGCAGCTCCTGTGCCTTCCAGGATCCGTGCAGGGAGCCTTCCAGACCCCTGGAGTGGCCGTATGGGTCTTTCCCGGGCTAGCGGATGGCCAGAGAAGCATACACGTTGGGCTCATCTGGGGGTTCCCCTGGTTGGGGGGAAGGGGGTGTACTTGTCTCCTGTGTGAGGGTCAAGTAGTCCAGCTGGGCGTAGGTCACATCTTGAGGGTCTTCAGATACTGCAGCCTGGAACTGGGTGGGGGGGAGGCATGTGGCTGGGGAGGGGAGGATGCACTCCCTGGGGGTCTAGGGACCTTGCTAGACAGGAGTGGCCTTGAGCCCACTCTTGCCCTCCTTCAGTGTATCTGGGGAGGAGGGGTGTGAATTGGAAATGCCTGTGGTGTAGACACAGGGAGTGGGCACGTGGGTAGTTGGCTGTGGGAATCATGCTGGGCGAGGTCAAGGCTGGAGGCAGGAATTGAGGTGGGCCATCAATGTGGAGGGACAGGCAGACCCAGCGCCCCCTGGCTCAGCTCCTTGGCCAGGGTGAACTGTGTGAACCTGCCGCAGGTTGTTGGGGAAAGAACAGAAAGCAGAAGGCTGAGCAAGGCTGTGGGACCACTTTGTGTGGAGTTGAGGCGCCTTCTCTGGGCCTCCACAGGCCCAGGGGGTGGTTCAGCCCTAACCTCCAGCTCCGCCCACTCAAGTGTCCCAGCAGCTGGAGATCAGAAGAGGCCCAGGGGAGTGGGGTCGCAGCAGCGCAGAGAGTGGTGGGCTTCCTAAAGGGAGAGGCCTGCTGCTGGGCGGAGAGTCCACTGTGTTTACCACGTGAGCAGGGAGGCAGGGGATGCCCTGGTCAGGGGCACAGGGAGCTCACCTGGCTGTCCAGCTGTGTGTCCTTCTCAGGCTGTGTGTCTTTCATGACCTCATCTGGTGGGGACAGAACAATGTGGCCCCCCCTCTTGCCAAGATCCCCAGAGAGGGTCAGTGATGTTAAAAAGCCGCACGGAGTCCGATGCTGTCCCCCGCCTCCACTGCCCACCCGCATGTCTGGGCCCGCCTCCTCCCTCCCCCAGGGCGGCCACACGCTTCCCCTTACACAAGGACTCCTCCTGGGCAGTGGCAGCCGGACCGGACCTGGGGAGGTGAGGGGGGGGTTAGCGGCAGTGAGGGGCCGCTGGCTGGCAGGAGTCGGGGTCTCGGGATGGTCTTACCTCCCGTGCAGGCCTCTGTCCTCAGACACCTTCGCTGACGCTGCTGCAGGAAGTTGGAAATCAGCCTCAGGCTGCCCGCCCCCCCCCCACCCCTGAACCCCCCAGGGCCTGCCTTAAGCTGAGGCTCTGTATGATCCCCGCCCATCCCCACATACAAGTCAAGAGAAAGCAGTTCTAACAACGAAAAACAAAGCTTGTATGTGTTTTCCAACATTCCGTAAGTTCGAAAAGCCGAAAGGATAAAATATTTACACGTATGCTCACGTGTACCCTTCTTCCTAGGGTTTCT
>NW_027768076.1:0-295 GCF_054177405.1 Leptonychotes weddellii
AGACCAGTAAGAGAGACAGAGCTACTTAAACAGCTCAGTAGCAAAAAAATACCTGATTTTAAAAAATGGGCAGGCAATCTAAATAGACATTTTTCCAGAGAAGACCTACAGATGGCCACCAGACACATGAAAAGATGCTCAACATCACTAATGATCAGGGGAATGCAAATCAAAACCACGATGAGATATCACTTCACAACTGTTAGAATGACTGTCATCAAAAAGACAAACAAGTGTTATATACAATGGAATATTATGCAGCCATCAAAAGGAATGAGATCTTGCCATTTGCAAC
>NW_027768077.1:0-295 GCF_054177405.1 Leptonychotes weddellii
ACCGTATAGGCACGACTGCCCCTGCCAGGGACGTAGACATACTGGACTCTCTGGTCCTGTGGCAGCTGGCTGGCACCCGGCTGCTGCAAAGATTTTAATCTCAGGGCTTCCCGTGGCCCCAAAGACTGTGTACCTTCCCTAGGACTCCCAGCGAGATCTAGTGGCTCTGCTGATGGGTGGCAGGAGGGCTAGCCTGGGCTGCAGCTGTGAAACTGATGAAGTGTCTTTGACCCTTCCAGCTGCCCTCTTATGGGTACCTCCTTTGGTGGAGGAAAGCAATCAGGTAAATAGCCTA
>NW_027768078.1:0-295 GCF_054177405.1 Leptonychotes weddellii
CCTTCAGCTTCAGCCATTGCGTCGTTAGCAACATCTGTAGCAGTAGCAGTAGCGTCAGTTGCCATGTTGTTAGCTTCTTCAGTAGCTTCTGCATCACCAGAAGCAGCAGCAGCTTCAGCGTCTGCAGCAGCAGCTTCAGCATCAGCTACAGCAGCTTGTTCATCAGCAACAACTTCGCCTTCAGCAGCAGCGTCGTCTAATTGTTGTTCTGCATCATTTAGCTCTTCTTGAGCGTCATTTACATCTTCAACAGCGTTTTCTTTATTGCTATCACAAGCAGTTAAGCCCATAGTAG
>NW_027768079.1:0-295 GCF_054177405.1 Leptonychotes weddellii
CAAACAGAACAAATAAATGGAATAAAAAATAAAAGTCTGACCCCTGGCCCCCAACCACTGGACCCCTTTCTATGCATTTACATATATATATGTGTGTATATATATATATACACACATATATATATACACACCCATATACATATACATACATACATATACACGTAAATGCATATTTACATGCATATATGTATTTAAATACATATTTAAATACTTCTCTAATACCTATTATACTACAATTTGCTTTTTTCACCAAATTACGTCTTGATCTTTCCAGAAGATCTTCTAATATGGATGT
>NW_027768080.1:0-295 GCF_054177405.1 Leptonychotes weddellii
CAGTAAGATTAGATACTTGTCATTTCTCTTTTTTCCTTGATGAAAATAAGGCCACTCTTCATAGACATGAAACACTTTTGATTATCATTTACTATATGAGATCAAAGTTGATTAATATGAGCTTGACAAAACATTTCAAAATATTGCAATTTCACAATTAATGGATGCTAAAAAAAATGCTATGTATCAATAGCAAAATTTACTGAAACTTCATTATAAATCATATATTTTTATTCTAGATAATTTTTTTATGTTCAGACAAATTGAAAGAAGGTCATTTTTATAGTCATTTCAA
>NW_027768081.1:0-295 GCF_054177405.1 Leptonychotes weddellii
ACAGAAGGGCTTTGTGACCTCTCCTATGTTCCTCTGATCTTACTTGGAAATGGCACATGTTGATCTAATTGCTACCACCTAGTTAATTTACTGGTGCATCAGAAAGATTGCGATTTTAATGATCTACAACCAGAAGAACAGGATTTCAAGCAGGCACTTCCTGCTTTTTTTGCTCAAGGAACTTTTCCTGTGGTGGAGCAAAGGGGAGAATTGTCTTTTGGCTGCAATCTCTTATTAGTCGTGTGTATTCTCTGCTGAGTCCCAAGAGGTCACAGAAAGCCAAAAGCAATGTTAA
>NW_027768082.1:0-295 GCF_054177405.1 Leptonychotes weddellii
AGCCCGGCTGCCCGAGGGCGCACAGCACCGCTCCTCCTCCCGGGCCCGCTCGGCCCCGGTCTCGCCAGAGCCCCGCCTGCGTCGCTGCGGGGGCTCCCTGCCGCCTTCGCCCTCAGACTCGAACGACGCTCCCGCTTGCACTGAGCACGAACTTGTGTTGAGCGCAGCGCTGGGAGCTGGGTCAGGAGCCGGGACCTAAGCAAAGTCTGCTCGGCCATGGAGGTTACATGGCGCCCCACAGCCTTCCAGATTCTCAGGTCTCCGCTGGGTTGGACGCAAGGTTTAGTCGCTGAGC
>NW_027768083.1:0-295 GCF_054177405.1 Leptonychotes weddellii
GGTTGGACGGGGCGATGGTGGAGATTCCTTCCGGCTCATGGTATTCATCCGACAGGCATCCTTGAGCACCTGCTCTGTGCCAAGCCCGGTTCCAGGCTCTGGGGATGCAGCCGTGATCCCTGTCCTGCCCCCACAGACCTTGCACTCCTGGCGGGACACACGCAATGAGCAACACTGCAGACAATATCAGAGGCTGAAATGTGCTGGGAAGGAATTTAACCAGGCTGAAGCACCGGAGGGACAGGCAGGCGGACTTGGATGGGGACTCAGGGAATGAGGAAGGGTCATCTGACCT
>NW_027768084.1:0-295 GCF_054177405.1 Leptonychotes weddellii
TGTCGAATTCATTGCCGGTTCCCAGCACAGAGCCCCTGCCCCTCCAGAGGGGAGCTGTCTGAGGAAACTGCAAGATGTGCCGGAATGACTGACTGAGGGCACGAGGAAGCTGGACAGGCACAGAGAACCTGCAAGATTGATCCAGTCACTGGGACACCTGGGTGGCTCAGTCGGTTCAGCGTCTGTTTTCTCTTCAGGTCCTGATCCCAGGGTCCTGGGATCGAGCCCCTCTGCCCCTGCCGCCGCTCATGCTTGCTCTCTCTCTCACACTCTTTCTCTCTCTCTTTCAAATAAA
>NW_027768085.1:0-295 GCF_054177405.1 Leptonychotes weddellii
TTGGTTATTCAATACATTTGTTATGAATATCAATACTACTGTTACTACTAAAATAAATTTTATTAATTGGGGAGCTGTGTTCAATTTCAGTTATTCTTTTTTTTTTTAAAGGTTTTATTTATTTATTTGACAGAGAGAGACACAGCGAGAGAGGGAACACAAGCAGGGGGAGTGGGAGAGGGAGAAGCAGGCTTCCCGCCGAGCAGGGAGCCCGATGCGGGGCTCGATCCCAGGACCCTGGGATCATGACCTGAGCCGAAGGCAGACGCTTAACGACTGAGCCACCCAGGCGCCC
>NW_027768086.1:0-3896 GCF_054177405.1 Leptonychotes weddellii
AAAAAACAAAAAAAAACACAGGATACAATGGAAAACAAAGTAATGACGAAAAAAAATAAAATAAATAAAATAAAAAAGGGACTGCGGACGGGCGCCTGGGTGGCTCAGTTGGTTAAGCAACTGCCTTCAGCTCAGGTCATGACCCCGGAGTCCCAGGATTGGGTCCTGCGTGGGGCTCCCTGCTCAGCGGGGAGTCTGCTTCTCCCTCTGACCCTCCCCCCTCTCATGCGCTCTCACTCTCTCCCTCTCAAATAAATAAATAAAATCTTTAAAAATAAAAAAAAATAAAAAAGGGACTGCAGGAAGGTTAGGAGTGAAGCTTTCTCTGGGGACAGTTGCCAGAAGGCAGTGTATCACCCTCTGGGGTAAGGAAGGACGACTGGCTTTGCTCTACAACAAACTGTGTGAGGAGAGCTTCCAGGGAGCCACTCATGGGCGACGCGGGCACTTGCCAAGGCAGGGGAGGCTGACCACCACTCCTGGGGGATATTTGTTCAGCGGCAGAAATCTGCTGGCTCCAAATCCTCCTGGTTCTGAAAGATACTCTCTTGGTAGCTGGAGGGTAGGGCCTTAAGGACTTGCACTGAACTCCTACCTGGGAAAGTCTGAGCGATGAATGCAGTCTGTAGATTCCCTCAAAGTAAGACAAACAGAGAGCGCTTAGTGTAAACAGTACTCCTATCTTGGGTCTCTCTTGAGCCCGGTGGGCACATACAAAAAAATTGGTCTTGAATCATCCTGATAAAGACCCTGCTCTGGAGGGCTTCCTTCCAGGTGTAGGAATCCCTGGCGGAAAGAGACCAAAGACAGATGGTTGGAGGGGATGGAGGTGGGTATGGGTGTTGTAAATGGCCAAGCAGAGCTTGCATTCTCACCCCGGAATTAGGGCTGCAAGAGGGCTCAAGGGAAGAGATTCGCAAAGTCTGTATGAATCCATAAAAATGAATGACCCAGGACTCAGGATTTGGGCACCTCCCACCCTCTGGAGAGCACCAGGGCTAGATCACAACCTTGCCGGTCCCTCTTTGTCTTCCCAGCTCTCAATACAGCAGCCAGAAGGACCACAGAGAGGAAGTTGAGAAATGGGTGGAAATGGAAAACAAACTGATTATGCTCTACTCTGTTCTCTAGATTTCTAAGCCTGAATCAGGCCCACGTTGGCAAAAGTGAGAAGCTTAAGTTGGATGACAGGTTGAAGTTTTGATATTAGACTGGACTACACTTCTTAAAAACTTGTGGAAAATTTCAATCATACCAAAATAGAAGAGTATGGTAAACTTCTACATACTCATCACCCAGTGCAAATGGTTATTATCTAGATATACCCTACCAACACCCTTCTGCACATGAAGTTCAAGCAAAACTATATTTGACTATTTTAATATCTAAATGCAAAGACTCCACTATTTGGCCATTGACAGCTTTCAGGCCCCACACCTCCCTCCCCTCCATTTTACCCCGTTCAGATGCCAGTAAGAAAGCCTGGTGTGTTCCCTCCCTTGGCACAAACCACGTAAATGTGTGACTATACAGATTGCATAGATCTTCTGGTCCTTTAGGTATTAATAAATAGACTCAGTTTTAGTGTTTTGTGGTTGTCCTGGGAAGGGAGAAATCAATCCCACACTAGATATTGGTTTGGGTATAAAGACTGATGGTGACACACGTGAACCCAGAGGATATGAAGAGGTTTATAACTCATATAATGAGACTTTCTGGGGACAGCATGGCAAGCACCCAAGCTGTTCTGGAATGGATAAGCCAAGTGAGGAACAAGTGGTTTTGGCATTTATTGTAGTTAGGAGGCGGGGCCTGGGTACGTTTCCTGGAGCTTGCAGAACACCCCTCCCCATACACACCCCCAAGGCATCACCTCAGGATGTCCACGCTTCCTGCGCTCACATCCCTCCTGGCTGTGAGTCCTGAGGCAGTATATAAACAGAGATGAAAGTCGCTGCAGAGAGCCGTTCCTTCCAGCAGAGCACCGTTGTGCCAGAATGCAGAGGCCGGCACGGTGTGGCACTTTTCCCAGTATCAGCTCTCACTGGGAATGCTGAATGTACATTATAAATTATAGCTCTTTATAGGAATATTTTTATTCCCTATTTCCATTACTTGTTCCTCCCTACCAACTGATGCTAGAGGCCATGACTAACCCACAGATTTAATTCAGCAACTCATCTGGCAACAATGTCAAAAATCTACCTCTGGTTTATGTAGCTGGACACACTCACTGTTTTTAATTCCAGAACTCTGAGATCAGCTCATCACCTGAGAAGCTACTCAAGGTCCTCCTAAGTTTTGAATGGAATACCATAAAATCTCCTGCGGAAAACTGTTTCCTCTCTCTAGACTGTTTTTCAGGAACCAAGCCCAATGTACCAAAAATATCATAGAACCTCAATCTTCAATCTCCAAAAGAGTTTCCTTCTGGAATGTATCACTTCTCAACTACTAATCACTTCATTTTGACAGGGTCAGAACTGTGGTATGTTGACGTCAGGTTACACGAGCCAGGGGTGCATGTCTCTTCCCAACTCTGTGTTCAGCTAGGTCACACTGGTATCAGCCATGGTGGGAGTATTTATACCACAGAAGTTGGTAAATGCTATAAATCCATAAACCCGGGCTTTTTGTGTCAGAGATCCAGTTGTTAAACATTTACCAGCATACTGCCAGTCAAGGTAGAACTGGGAGAAGGAGAAATTAATGAAACTTCAAAGATTTTACCAAAATGTGGCAAAAATGTGTAACTTTTAAAATGAAATGACTTGATTCTCATTTCTCTTTCCTTATCTCTCACTTGACTTATCTCCTTGCTTGTTCCATATATGAGAACAAAGCGATGCATTGCAATATAGCTTCATAATTCCAGGTTTGATGTATTTATATGAGGCAGTATGGCATCTGATTTAAGAGCGTGGGCTCTTGAAGTCAGAATTCTGGCTCTTCCAACTTTCTGACTCTCGGACCATGGGAAATTTTCATTAAGCTTGACAGTATCAGTTACCTCATCAGGAAATATAAATAAGAAGAGCTCTCACTTTATGGAGTTATAATGAGAAATAAATAAGATAATGCCTGGCATATAGTGGCGACCTATTAGACATTTGTTAAGTAAATGTTGTATGAATGCTTATAAATGCATTTTGTCAGTGCCTGTCATTAACCAAGCACTTAATAAATGTTAAGTAATATGAAATAAATTTCAAGAGCCTAGAATTACCATCATAATTAATGCGTTCATTTTCTTAATCCTTTCCATATACACACCAGTCTCTCAAAATGTGACAAGTCAGGATCCATTTTTGAAAATTTGAGTAGTTCCTCTCAGATGAAACCAGAGACATTTATTTCCCCTCAGACAAAAGTCCATTCACTGCTCCGACAAGCTGGAGGAGAAGGGGAGACTAGATTAGGGATGGCAGACAAGAGCTGATGCACCCACACGTGCATGACAGCTTGCAGATTCTGGGTGTGCTACAGCATATTCTCATATAATATTTATCAACCATCCTTCTGTGCCTACTGCTTTATATATTTTGACAACATAACCTTTGAACATACTCACTGTAACATTAATCTTTATATTCAGATTTTAAAATTTATCTGAACAAGCCATTAACAACTTTAGCCCAGATTTTCAGTGATCTTAGAGATTAAAAAAAGATTTAACTAAATACAACTCCTTGTATGTAATATGAGAATATAAAAACATGTTCCCATCTTTTTTTTTAAGTAGACTTTATTTTTTGAGCAGTTTTAGGTTTATAGAAAAATTGGGCAGGAAGTACAGAGAGTTCTCATGTGTCTCCTTGCCCCTCCTCCTTCTCCCAGTCTCATCTATTTAACAGCAACTTGCATTACTGTGGTACGTTTGTTACAACTGATGAGCC
>NW_027768087.1:0-295 GCF_054177405.1 Leptonychotes weddellii
TCCCCACCTCCACTTTGATCTCTAGGTTTAACATATGAGCAAGGTATTTTTTGGTACTACTGACAAGTTTATTCTAACATATACATATAAAGGCACAGACCCTAGAATAGCTAAAACAATCTTGAAAAAGAAGAATAAAGTTGGAGGAATTACTTCAACCAATTTTAGATTCACCATATAGTTACAGTAATCTACAGAATGTGCTATTAGAAGAGAGAGACACACATAGTTCAATAAAACAGAGTAAAGAACCCAGAAGTAGACCCACACAAGTATGGCCAACTTATTTTTTATT
>NW_027768088.1:0-295 GCF_054177405.1 Leptonychotes weddellii
GACTCATTCCTAAGGAAGCAATTTCAAGCCATCAAAGGTACTACACGATTCTTATAGGTCAGTCTGCTACATTTACCCAGCAACAACAGACAGAACTGAGAATATGTCACTTTCCCTTAACTCACCATGTGTAGGGCGCCTGGGTGGCTCAGTCGGTTAAGCGACTGCCTTCGGCTCAGGTCATGATCCCGGAGTCCCGAGATCGAGTCCCGCATCGGGCTCCCTGCTTGGCGGAGAGTCTGCTTCTCCCTCTGACCCTCCCCCCTCTCATGTGCTCTCTCTCTCTCATTCTCTC
>NW_027768089.1:0-295 GCF_054177405.1 Leptonychotes weddellii
GATAGAAAGAGATTTAATTTCCTAGACAATGTTATACTTTAAAAAAAAAAAGATTTTATTTATTTACTTAACAGAGAGAGAGTAGCAGAGGGAGACGGAGAAGCAGACTCCCCACTGAGCAGGGAGCCCTATGCGGGGCTTGATCCCAGGACCCTGGGATCATGACCTGAGCCCAAAGCAGACGCTCAACCGACTGAGCTGCCCAGTCACCCCACAATGTTATACTTTTATGAGAATGAAAAGATATTTTAATTCCAAAACATTCTGTCCTCTTCTCTAAACAATTAAAGTCTTC
>NW_027768090.1:0-295 GCF_054177405.1 Leptonychotes weddellii
AGGTGGGGAGCGAAGAGGGCCAGCCTTCTGCCGGCTCCCCCAGAACCCCAGGAACGGGTCTCTCCCAGGCCTGGTGGCGGGGTGGCGGGGGCTGGGGGGGAGGGGGGTTTGGAGGAAATTGTCTCTGAAGAGCCCCAGGGAGCTGCTAGGGAAACGGCTTCTTTTGTTTTGCATCTCCAGCTTCCTCTGGGCAACATTACTCATGCTCAAGGTCTGGCGTGGCGAGGAGGCTGATGACACCCTGATGGATGGTCTGGTCCCCGCGGACCAAGCACCAGCTCCGGCTGCGCCCGGT
>NW_027768091.1:0-295 GCF_054177405.1 Leptonychotes weddellii
GAGAGCCCACGCCCCGCTATTTCCTGCGGCCGTTCTTCTGCCAGGCTCCCCTCTGGGGCACCCGTCCCCTCGCCTCTGCGGTCCCAGGCCTCCTCAACGTGGACGCTGCCCCGGCTCCTTGCTCCCTGTGCGGGAGGCCTGCCTTGCCCCGGAACCACGGATGCGCTCTTCGCCAAATCTGGGCTGAGATGGAGGTTTTTTGTTTTGTTTTGTTTTGTTTTTTTAAAGATTTTATTTATTTATTTGAGACAGAGAGAATGAGAGAGAGCACATGAGAGGGGGGAGGGTCAGAGGG
>NW_027768092.1:0-295 GCF_054177405.1 Leptonychotes weddellii
TGGTTCAAAGGATGCAAATGCACTTAGGCACAGAGCAAAGGAAAGTGAGCTGAGCAAGGGACAGGGCTCAGGATGGTGGATCCCAGGCTCAGTGCATCTTAGAGACTACACACAGACCCAATCTGGGACTTTGGGGCTCAGCAGTTTACGCCCTGAGTTTGGCCATAGGCTTTCCACCTGGAGGCGCAGGGCCAAACTGGTGAAGGCGGCACAGCAGAGACTGAGTGGCATGGAGGTTGGGCTCTGCCACTTGGGGCTCTTGTAGGTGACTGCTCTCAGGTGCCACATCCTTTCA
>NW_027768093.1:0-295 GCF_054177405.1 Leptonychotes weddellii
GACGGCACACAAGACATAAAACAGACTATTCTATGAAGTATTAAAAATGGGAACTCTCAGAGGAGAAGAGAAAAACCTGTGAGAAAGGAATTATCATAACGAAGCACAAAATGCAGCTCTGAGCTTTCTGGAACAAATGTGCCAAGAACAAGAGGGGTCGTCATCAAGGTCAATAAAAGGAAGCCAATGAGAAAAAAAATAAAAACCCAAAAAACGATTTTCTGCCAAATACTTCTAAGAACACAGGTGAAAAATATCTGGATGAACAAAGACAGCTGAACCCCCAGATGCTTTG
>NW_027768094.1:0-295 GCF_054177405.1 Leptonychotes weddellii
GTGACTGGGCCAGCATGTGTGTGTGTATGTACTGGGGGCTGTAGAGGGAACTATGTTTAGAATAATGGGTCGGGACCAGCTGTTAGGTGGGGAGGGCATTGAATATCAGCTTACCGAGCCTGAATTTCATTTTTGTGGGCAGTGATGAGCCATGGAAGCCTTCTGAGGTTATACCTGAGTGGCTGGCAGAATAATCCGACAGTGGATGAGAGATGAATGGGGTTGGGGTGCGCAGGGAGGAGAAGCAGGAAGACCTGTGTAGGGTCCAGGAAACAGGCCAGGTGACAGGGAGGAG
>NW_027768095.1:0-295 GCF_054177405.1 Leptonychotes weddellii
GGCGCCTGGGTGGCTCAGTTGGTTGAGCGACTGCCTTCGGCTCAGGTCATGATCCTGGAGTCCCTGGATCGAGTCCCGCATCGGGCTCCCTGCTCAGCGGGGAGCCTGCTTCTCCCTCTGACCCTCCCCCTCTCATGTGCTCTCTGTCTCTCTCATTCTCTCTGTCTCAAATAAATAAATAAAATCTTTAAAAAAAAAAATGATGGATTCTTTGTTTCATATAACTAGTACCACATCATAGGTATTCAATAAAATTATTTTGAATGTCAAATTAATGCATTAAGTCCTTTATGGT
>NW_027768096.1:0-295 GCF_054177405.1 Leptonychotes weddellii
ATGGTGTCTTAACACTTCTTGTTAACATTATTTTGTTGCAGATATTCAGGTAAAAAGTGATAGAGTCCTTTCCAATTCTAATAAGAAAGAGTTTATACTTTCCAGATTTTGGAGAGAAATCTATGTGTAATCCTGTAAGTATTGAAGAGTCGATCCTATCTAGGCAATTGTGGTGGAGTGTCACCACAGTGGTAACCATTGGGTTTTGCCAGGTATCCAGTCAAGTAGTGTTAGTCTCTGCTGACAACACTGTTGACCTCGAGTAGGTGCGAGGATGCGGGTGGAGTTGATGTGT
>NW_027768097.1:0-3896 GCF_054177405.1 Leptonychotes weddellii
AGGCACCCCATCCTTCCCACCCCCCACCACTCCAGCAACCCTCAGTTTGTTTCCTGAGATTAAGAATTCCTCATATCAGTGAGGTCATATGATACATGTCTTTCTCTGTTTGACTTATTTTGCTCAGCATAATACCCTCCAATTCCATCCATGTCATTGCAAATGGCAAGATCTCATTCCTTTTGATGGCTGCATAATATTCTATTGTATATATACACCACATCTTCTTTATCCATTCATCTGTCGATGGACATCTTGGCTCTTTCCATAGTTTGGCTATTGTGGACATTGCTGCTATAAACATTAGGGTACACATACCCCTTCGGATCCCTACATTTGTATCTTTGGGGTAAATACCCAGTAGTGCAATTGCAGAATTGTATAGAATACATGCTTTCTAAGGACTCACATAATTCAAATAGTTTTTGATTCATGTATAGTAACTCTTGATTATTTGTAAGCAACCAGAATTATCTATTCTTTGTTACCCATCTGCACATGAAAGTTATACTTAACGTTTAGACACTGATATCATCATAAGCAAAATGGCCTTTCTACATATATATTCAGAATATAATGTGTTCTCTGATTGTATTCTTATATGTATTCAGAATTATCGACCTCTTCCTGAAGCTATAAAGTCTTAGAGTAGGAAAATATTGAGCAGGATATCTAGCTCAAATACAAACTCAGTGAAAGAATTCTTTATACTGGGATGCTTGGGTGGCTCAATCGGTTAAGCGTCTGCCTTTGGCTCAGGTCATGATCCCATGGTCCTGGGGTGGAGCTCCATGTCAAGCTCACTGTTCAGCGGGGAGCCTGCTTCTCCCTCTGCCTTCAGCTCCCCCTGCTTGTGGGCTCTCTCTCTCTCTCTTTCTCTATGACAAATAAATAAATAAAATCTTTTAAAAAAAAGAATTCTTCAGCACTGCAAGTCGCACCTGCGCACAATGCATTGCCACAGGCCATTCTGGTCTTGGGGGGAGCCTGGCTTGGAGAGTGCAGCAGAGTACAGGGAGTGGGAGTGGCAGGGAGAGTCGCTTAACCGACTGAGCCACCCAGGTGGCCTGAGGGAGGAGCAAGATGGCGGAGGAGTAGGAGACCTGGATTTTGTCTGGTCCCAGGAATTCAGCCGGATAGGGATCAAACCATTCTGAATACCTACGAACTCAACAGGAGATCAAAGAAAAGAATAGCAACAACTCTCTGAACAGAAAAGTGACCACATTCTGGAAGGTAGGACGTGCAGAGAAGTGAATCTGAGGCGATATTCGGGAAGATAGATGGCAGGGGAGGGGCCTCCGTTGGCCACTTCTGGCAAGTGATAGAGCCATGGAGCAAAAAATTGGAACTTTTAGAAGTCTGCTCCGCTGAGGGACGTCGCTCCAGTGGCTAAGTGGAGGTGGAATCTTCGCGGGACAGTGTGGTCTCAGGACCCTCACGGTCACAGAAAGACCGGCGGTGACTGAGTGTGGTAGAACTCCCAGGTATTGGAGCGGGGAAGCTGGCTGTGGAGACGGAGCAGAGGAGCGGGCTCTCAGCTCAGGGTTGCCATAAACCGTGACCTGCTGCTCAGTGGGGCCACTGCTCCTTCAGCAGGGATGCAACAAGAGGCAGACCTGGGAGACTCCCCTTCCTCCCATAGGAGGAGCGGTGCGGGAGCACACCGCAGGACTCTGCTAGGTTTGGAGACTCCACACCGGGTTGGGTGCCAGAGATAGAAATGCTCGGGCACAGGCCGGGTGAGCACGGAGTGCGGCCACAGATGGGGAGACAAGAGTGACTGACTGCTTTTCTCTGGGGACTCACTGAAGAGTGGGGCCCCCGAGTTCTCGGCTCCTCCGAGGCAGAGATTGGGAGGCTGCTGTTTTCACTCTCCTCCTCCAAAGCTGTACGGAAAGCTTGCAGGGAACAAAAGCTCCCGAGAGCAAACCCGAGCAGATTACTTAGCCTGGACAGGCAAGGGTGGGGCAATTCCGCCTCCGGCAAAGACATTTGAGAACCACAGCAACAGGCCCCTCCCCCAGAAGATCAGCAAGAACAGCCAGCCAAGACCAAGTTTACTGATCAATGAGAAGAGCAGAACTCCAGCGCTAGGGGAATACTGCACATAGAATCCATGGCTTTTTTCCCATGATTCTTTAGTCTTTCAAAGTTAATTTTTTTAACTGTCTTTTTTCCTTTTTTTTTTTTTGAATTTTTCTTTTTCCCTTTTTCAACCAACATCCTATCAACCCTTTTTTTAAAAAAATATTTTTTGTTTTTCATTTTTAGAGTCATATTTTATCCCTTCATAGTAGTTACCCTTATTTTTGGTATATATATATAAGTTGTTCTCTCTTTAAAATTTTGGGATACAGTTTCTTCTAACAGATCAAAATATACCCTAAATCTCTAGTGTACGGCTTTGTTCTAGTCTCCTGCCTGATCACATTCTCTCCTTTTATTTTTTTTTTAAATCCTCTTCTTTCTTTTTTCAATCAACTTATTATCTTATCAATTCCTTTTATAAAATCTTTTATAATTTTTGTCTTTACAGTCATATTCCATCCCTTTATCGTATTAACCTTTATTTTTGTACATATATAAGTTTTTATTTCTTTAAAATTTTGGGATACACTTTCTTCTAACAGACCAAAATATGCCCAAAATCTGGTGTGTGGCACTGATCTATGCACCAGCCTGATCATATTTGATCATATTCTGTTTTGTTTTGTTTTGTTTTTGTTTTATCTTTTTTTTTTCTTTTTTCTTTCTTCCCTTTCTTTTCCCCTGGTTTCAGGTCTTTTCTGATTTGTTAGTGCATATTTTCTGGGAACATTGTTACCCTGTTAGCATTTTGTTCTCTCATTCACCTATTCTCCTCTGGACAAAATGACAAGACGGAAAAAATCACCTCAGCAAAAAAAAAAAACAAGAGGCAGTACCAACTGCCAGGGACCTAATCATTACAGGTATTAGTAAGATGTCGGAACTAGAGTTCAGAATGATGACTTTAAAGATACTAGCTGGGCTTGAAAAAGGCATGGAAGTTATTAGAGAAACCCTTTCTGTAGAAATAAAAGAAGTAATATCTAACCAAGTAAAAATCAAAAAGTCTATTAATGAGGTGCAATCAAAATTGGAGCCTCTAACTGATAGGATAAATGAGGCAGAAGAAAGAATTAGTGATATAGAAGACCAAATGATGGAAAATAAAGAAGCTGAGAGGAAAAGAGAAAAACAACTACTGGATCATGAGGGCAGAATTCGAGAGATAAGCGATACCATAAGACTAAACAACATTAGAATAATTGGGATCCCAGAAGAAGAAGAAAGAGAGAGAGGGGCAGAGGTATAATGGAGCAAATTATAGCAGAGAACTTCCCTAATTTGGGGAAGGAAACAGGCATCAAAATCCAGGAGGCACAGAGAACCCCCCTCAAAATCAATAAAAATAGGTCAACATCCTGACATGTAATAATAAAACTCACCAGTCTCAGAGACAAAGAGAAAATCCTGAAAGCAGCTCGGGAGAAGAGATCTGTAACCTACAATGGTAGAAACATTAGACTGGCAACAGACCTATCCACAAGACCTAGCAGGTCAAAAAGGACTGGCATGATATATTCAGAGCACTAAATGAGAAAAATATGCAGCCAAGAATACTATATCCAGCTAGGCTGTCATTGAAAATAGAAGGAGAGATAAAAAGCTTCCAGGACAAATAAAAACTAAAGGAATTTGCAAACACAAAATGAGCCCTACAAGAAATATTGAAAGGGGTCCTCTAAGCAAACAGAGAGCCTAAAAGTAACATAGACCAGAAAGGAACACAGACAATATACAGAACAGTCACCTTACAGGCAATACAATGGCACTAAATTCATATCTTTTAATAGTTACCCTGAATGTAA
>NW_027768098.1:0-295 GCF_054177405.1 Leptonychotes weddellii
CTCTCTCAGTCTTGAAGGAGTGGCTTTCTATAGGTGATAATTCTTCTCATCCAACCTTGCCCTACTTCTTGGTTGTCTCTTGAATCTATGCCATTTTCTACAGTTCCTGATTTATTCTTGATATGCCCTCATTGTTGAGCATGTGCCAAAATCTATCAGTGATTAAATGGGAGGAATTTCATTAGCACCTAGTTTCAGGCTGATTGGAAGCCAGACCTTCAGACAGCAACTTTTAAAGTATGCAAATGTATGCAGTCCTGTGGAGCTGCAATTGTAATCCCTGCTGGCCTCCAGA
>NW_027768099.1:0-295 GCF_054177405.1 Leptonychotes weddellii
ACTATCCATTTCGAGGCAAGGGGCTTAAAAATGAGAACTCTCAGAATTGCTGAATAATTTCAAAAAGATGTATGTGAAATTATTTCCTAACAGATTACCAGCATGACCTTAGCTATTGTGAAGATAGTTTGAAGTGAGGAGGGCATCAACCTATTCCAAAGAGAACATTTCAGTGCCCTGGAGAAATATGAAAGCAGCTGATAGATTAATATTACATGCCCCCTCTTATATAGAAATCTAAAATAAACTCATAGAAGCAGAGAGTAGAATGGTAGCTTGCCAAGGGCTTGGGGAT
>NW_027768100.1:0-295 GCF_054177405.1 Leptonychotes weddellii
TGGAAATGGGGACATGCTATTGGACAAAAGGACAAGCTATGGGACATGGAGGAAAGGCTACTCATGCTTTAATATGGAAAAAAAAGAAAAAAGAAGAAAAAGACTTGGCTGCATTGTGTTTGTTTCCCGGTGTTTTGTGGAAGGGAACTTGGGAGCGATGCAGTGGGATTTTTGGCTGAAGGCATGTTTAAGCCAAGTGCTGAAGGTATGACTTGGCTTCTCTTGAATGTTTATAGTAAAATATGATGAGGGAAATAACTTAAAGGTAGAACGGCTAATCAAAAAGGAAGCAGAA
>NW_027768101.1:0-295 GCF_054177405.1 Leptonychotes weddellii
TCAGGGTAGATCTGGCTGAAAGGGGAACTCGTAAGAGATTTGAAAGGCAGGAGCACAGCAGCGGCCATTCCTTTGAGAAGGTCATCGTGTTTGGTTGTGGGGTTGGGCTGGTGCAGAGACACCCAGGACCTCCTCCCTGCCTGCTGGCCCTGCCGGCCAAGGGTGACCCCGGGCTCAGCAGCAGAAACTCATGAAGACCAGGGGGCCAGGACTCCCAGGGGCATCAGCGCCCTGCACCTGCCCCACGAGCCCCTCGTGGCCCCCCTCGTGGACCGGGCGTGGTAATGTCCTCTTA
>NW_027768102.1:0-295 GCF_054177405.1 Leptonychotes weddellii
TCGGCGGGGAGTCTGCTTCTCCCTCTGACCCTCCTCCCTCTCATGCTCTCTGTCTCTCATTCTCTCTCTCTCAAATAAATAAATAAAATCTTTAAGAAAAAAAAATCCAGCTGTTGCTTTCCACCCTTCTTGAATTAGAAGTTGCCCAGATGTTTACACAGAGATGCACAGTAGACGCGCTGTGCCTGAGCTTACCTTTCTTGGGGTGTGTGAAATCCCCAGACTGTGGTACAGTTAATGCAGGGACTCCAGCACCGCGCCCCACCCCCGCCTCGTGTATCTTCTGGGCTTTCCT
>NW_027768103.1:0-295 GCF_054177405.1 Leptonychotes weddellii
CCTGCTTGTGCTCTTTCTCTCTTTCTCTCTCTCTTGCTATCTCTCTCGATGTGTCAAATAAATAAATAAAATCTTTAAAAAAAAAAAACAAAGACGTAATACACACTGGGTTGCAAAAACTAGCCACAACGAAAGCATATATAAAATCTCAATAATTTTTAAATATTGACTTCATGTTGAAATGATAATATTTTAAATATATCATTAATATTCATGCCATGCGTTTCTTTTTACTTTTTTTTGTAATGTGGCCACTAGAAAACTATAAAGTACGTTTGTGGCTCCTATTACATTT
>NW_027768104.1:0-295 GCF_054177405.1 Leptonychotes weddellii
TTGTAGTGGAGCACACAACCTCTCTAAGTTGTGTGTCGGGATAAATGCCAGAATTTAATCCTGATGGTAGCAGGCATTAGCGTTATCTCAAATAAAGGCTATAACCCAACTAGTTAGAGCAGAGAATGCCTTAAGGCAGTAGAACACATGCTGCTCCCCAGTACCTTTCTCTGCCTTTCTTTTCCCTCCCTGAGATGTGTCCAAAATCTATGCATAGGCTTATGGTACTAATGCAGGCTGGAAGTCCCACCAGGTCAGAGGGACACTGAGTCTCCTCAGTCTGTGTTTTTCTTTA
>NW_027768105.1:0-295 GCF_054177405.1 Leptonychotes weddellii
AACCATTCTGCCCTTGGCTACCTCTCCCTGCACATAGAAGTCTTAGGTAAATATTGGGCACAGAATGGAACCTGTTCAGCACATTGGGTTGAACTATATGTATACCCATCTTTTATTTATAAATGACATTTGAAAGCAAGAGAACAAACTGGACACACTCTTCATCGACAGGATGGATGTTAACAGGGGGTCGGGAAGACTGGCCTTCACGGAATTCCGTGCTGTTGCCCAGCCTCTCGGGGGGGCCTCTGGGGTACAGCTGACCTCTGGGCTGCTGGTGACCAGGCCACCAGCA
>NW_027768106.1:0-295 GCF_054177405.1 Leptonychotes weddellii
GCTGAAATTTTTAAACCATGTGTTAAGACCATCCATGAATGAACAAAGTACCCAAGGTATTTATCAAATGATTAGCACCAATTCTCTCCTGAAAACACACTACATTGCGTCACAACATTGTCAGTGGGACCCTGTTCAGAACCTTGCCATCTGTGTTTGTCCCAGCCCCTCTGGGTGTCTGACCCGAGACCAGTGTCACGGCCCCAGTCCTGGGCATCTTCCGTAACAGACGTGGGGGGTGGAGGTGACATCCTCAGACTCCCTCTGGGGGAGCCACCTGCTGGGACGCTCAAAC
>NW_027768107.1:0-295 GCF_054177405.1 Leptonychotes weddellii
TGATTGGCTGTGTGACCTGGGGTTAGTGCCTTGAGCTCTCTGAGCTTCCTCGTCTGTGAGTGGGCCCCATCATCCCCACCCCTTAGCGTGTTGTGCGGGGTAAACTAAGTGATGCCTAGCATCCTGCTTGGCACACTGTAAAGGCGCAGATCTGGGCACTGATCATCTCTGTCATTGTCACAATTGCTGTCCTTTTAAACTGAATCCCAGGGGCGCCTGGGTGGCTCAGTCGTTGAGCGTCTGCCTTCGGCTCGGGTCATGATCCCGGGGTCCTGGGATCGAGCCCCGCATCGGG
>NW_027768108.1:0-3896 GCF_054177405.1 Leptonychotes weddellii
AGGTGGTATCTCAATGTGGTTTTGATTTGGCTTTTCCTGATGGCTAATGATGATGAACATTTTTTCATGTGTCACTTAGCCATTTGTATGTCTTCTTCAGAGAAGTGACTTTTCATATCTTCTGCCCACTTTTTGACTTGATTATTTGTTTTTTGGGTGTTGAGTTTGAGAAGTTCTTTATAGATCTTGGATACCAGCCCTTTATCTGTAGTGTCATTTGCAAATATCTCCTCCCATTCTGTGGGTTGCCTCTTTGTTTTGTTGACTATTTCCTTTGCTGTGCAGAAGCTTTTTATCTTGATGAAGTCCCAAAAGCTCATTTTTGCTTTTGTTTCACTAGCTTTTGGAGACATGTCATGAAAGAAGTTGCTGTGGGCGATGTCGAAGAGGTTACTGCCTATGTTCTCCTCTAGGATTTTGATGGATTCCTGTCTCACATTGAGGTCTTTCATCCACTTTGAGTTTATCTTTGTGAATGGTGTTGGAGAATGGTTGAGTTTCATTCTTCTGCATGTGGCTGTAGGGACTACACTTTGATATCCACTCAGAGTTGCTAATATGTGCTAGACATATGTATTATCTCATTTAAACATCCCAAGAGCACTATGAATTAGGTCTCATTATCCCCATTTCATACATGAAGAAAGTAAGAGTTCAGACAATTTTCAGAACTTGCCCTGCAGCTAGTGAATAGCAAAGCCAAACTTTGAATTTTGGTTTATCTCACTCCAAAACCCATGGTTTACTCACTATTTCAAACTTCCCCCAAAAGCTTCCTGGAAAAGTAGACCTAGAATATTATCTGAGCTGGTCAATGTTGTCTGAACCTCCAGGGTTTGGGAGTAAACAGGCATGGTGACATCATTTAGGATCACATGCTACTAAAGTAATAAGGTGGTTAAGTGAATGGCTTGGAAGAGATCCAGAATGTAAGAGTCAATGAACCTGACCAAAACTACCTGATTCTTTGAAGCTAACTCAGAATGCAAAAATACTTCAAGGCAACCTATCCCCTCTGTTTCCTCCTTTCATAAAGACAGAGCTTGGTTACAGATCAGATTTTCATCTATCTCCCTTCTGCTTCCCATAAGCCCCCTGCTGCATTTATTCAGCATAAGAAAATTTCTATAAAAATGTATAAAAGCAAAGACTTCAAACTTAAGTACATTTTCTCATGCAAACAAAGCAATTCTATCTTCCTGTTGAATTTTTGTCTTCTAAGTCTTTAATTCAGACACAAATCACCAATTTAAGAAGTGAGAGAGGAGATATCACTATAGATTCTACAAAGATTAAAAGGATGATGAGGTACATTTATGAGCAACTTTATGTCAATAAACTTGATAATTTGATGAAATGGATGCATTTCTTGAAAGACACAAACTACCAAAGCTCACTGAAGAACAAAGATAACCTGTGTATCTATTAAAGAAATTAATTTATAGTCTAAAACCTTTCCATGAAGAAAGCTCCAGGTCCAGATGGCTTTACAGGTGAATTCTACCAAACATGAAAGAAAGAAAAAATATCAATTTTATACAAATTCTTTTGGAAAATTGAAGAGGAGGGATTACTTAGCAACTAATTCTATGAGGCTAAAATTACACTGAAATACAAAGACTTTAGATCAAAATTAAAAATTGCACTTAATATTAAGGGAAGAAAAATATCACGACTTTGGTAATGCTAGCCAACATGGAATCCTGAGCCTCCTAGCAGCCACAGGAAGTAAGCAAGGTTCATTTGTGTCCCTTTTGCAGATAAAGAAATAGTTGGAAAAAGCTCAACCTACACACCTTTCCTCTGGTGTTAGGGAAGGCAAAGATAGGAGGACACCAAAAATAAACTATTTCACAATTTCTGTGCGAATGAGGTTAAAATGTTCAAAGTCACCAGAGAATGTTAAAGAGGGTCCTTAGAGATGGACTTCAGAGATGGCAATTCACACCTCATGGGAAGGGTTTTTTTTTAACTTTTTATGACAGAGAATTTCAAACTTATCTAAAGGAGATAGAATATAATGAAGCCCCATACCCATACCCAATCCCAACCATCAACCTTCAATCAGTCTATGCATCCAGACCTTCATCCATTTCCTCTATCACACACTATTTTGAAGCAAATCCCACCCCTAGTATCACTTTGCCCATAAATATTTCAGTATGTATCTCTAAAATAGGACTTCTCAACCTCAGCACTGTTAACATTGAATGCCAAATAATTCTTTGTTGTGAGGAGCTGTCCTGTGCATTGTAGGATGTTTAGTGGCATCTGTGGTCTGTCCCCACTGGAGGCTGGTAATACTCTTTCCCCTCAGTTTTGACAACCAATAATGTCTCCAGATATTGCCAAATGTCCTAGAGGGCAAAAATCTCAAAACTGAGGACCACTGCTCTAGAAGATGAGGACTCTGTTTAAAAATATAGCTATGGGGGTGCCTGGATCACTCAGTTGGTTGAGCGTCTGCCTTTGGCTCAGGTCATGATTCTGGAGTCCTGGGATCGAGTCCCACATCAGGCTCTTTGCTCAGCAAAGAGTCTGCTTCCCCCTCTGCCTCTGCACCTCCCCCTGCCTGTGCTCTCTCTCTCTCTCTGACAAATAAATAAAATCTTTAAAAAATATATAGCTATGATACTATTATCACATATAAATTATTAATTATTTCTTAATGTAATTAAACATCCAGTGTTCAAATTTCTAATTGTCTCATAAATATTACGAGTGGATTCTTTCCAATAGTTTTTTTTTTTTTTTAAGATTTTATTTATTTATTTGACAGAGAGAGACACAACAAGGGAGGGAACACAAGCAGGGGGAGTGGGAGAGGGAGAGGGAGGCCTCCTGCTGAGTAAGGAGCCCGATGCGGGGCTCGATCCCAGGATCCTGGGATCGTGACCTGAGCCGAAGGCAGATGCTTAACGACTGAGCCACCCAGGCACCCCACCAATAGTTTTTTTTAATAAGAATCCAAATGAGGTCCATACACTGGGATTGATTGATATATCTTTTAGATAGCTTTTAATCTGTAGGTTTCCCCTCCATTATTTTATTTATTCATTTATTTATTTTTTTCCCGAAAGAAAAGAGGTCATTTGACCTACAGAGTTTCCCACAGTCTGGATTTCACTGCATACACATTCATAGTGCACTTTAACATTTTCTCTGTGCTCCTTACTTCCTGTAAATCGGTAGTAGGATGTAAAAGCTTGATCAAATTCAGGTTCCAAGACTACTTCAATATGACGTTGTGTTCTTCCATGGGGCACCTGATGTAAACAGCCACTGATGATCAATGCCATTCTAATTCTATCATTCTTTTTCTGTGTATTAACTAAATTCTTCTGTAAAGGGAAATTTTCCCTGAGAAGCAATTGTTTTAGATTAGTACTGGCCACCTGCACCTGCAAAACTAGGATGATCAAGACTCTGAAGCCTCGTCCAAACTTGGTAGAAAGAAAGGCGAGCATTGATGACTGATGCCTGACATGGACATGTGACCGAACAGTGGTAGTTAATTCCTACCCCCTAGCTAATTTACTCCCCTCTTTTAGAACTGAAGACTCAGTAGAAAGAAATAAGACCATTAAGAGTGGCATAGGGGCGCCTGGGTGGCTCAGTTGTTAAGCATCTGCCTTCGGCTCAGGTCATGATCCCAGGGTCCTGGGATCGAGCCCCGCATCGGGCTCCCTGCTCCGCGGGAAGCCTGCTTCTCCCTCTCCCACTCCTCTGCTTGTGTTCCTGCTCTCGCTGTCTCTCTCTCTGTTAAATAAATAAATAAAATCTTTAAAAAAAAAAAAAAAAAGAGTGGCATAGAATGGGACCCTGCTCTGGACGAACCATGAGAGACGATGGACTCTGAAAAACAAACTGAGGGTTCTAGAGGGGAGGGGGGTGGG
>NW_027768109.1:0-295 GCF_054177405.1 Leptonychotes weddellii
ATTGAGACTCTTAATTACTCATGGTTGAGTTTAATCCAATGAGCTACTGGGACCAAATAGGAGGTGAGGATGGAGAGATGGTGAGTATGGGCAAAGTTTTTTTTTTTTTTTTTTTAAAGATTTTATTTATTTATTTGAGACAGAGAGAATGAGAGAGAGAGAGCACATGAGAGGGGGGAGGGTCAGAGGGAGAAGCAGGCTCCCTGCCGAGCAGGGAGCCCGATGCGGGACTCGATCCAGGGACTCCAGGATCATGACCTGAGCCGAAGGCAGTCGCTTAACCAACTGAGCCACC
>NW_027768110.1:0-295 GCF_054177405.1 Leptonychotes weddellii
TCTCTGGGTGTTGAGTTTGGTAAGTTCTTCATAGATTTTGGATACTAGCCCTTTATCTGATATGTCATTTGCAAATATCTTCTCCCATTCTGTCGCTTGTCTTTTGGTTTTGCTGTTTCCTTTGCTGTGCAAAAGCTTTTTATCTTGATGAAGTCCCAATAGTTCATTTTTGCCCTTGCTTTCCTTGCCTTTGGCGATGTTTCTAGGAAGAAGTTGCTTCAGCTGAGGTCGAAGAGGTTGCCGCCTGTGTTCTCCTCTTGGATTTTGATGGATTCCTGTCTCACATTTAGGTTTT
>NW_027768111.1:0-295 GCF_054177405.1 Leptonychotes weddellii
CAGCATGCACACGCACATGGTCAGCATGTACACGCAGTCAGCATGCACATGCACACAGGGTCAGCATGCACATGCACGCAGTCAGCATGCACACGCATGCGGTCAGCATGCACACACACGGTCAGCATGCACACGCACATGGTCAGCATGCACACACACGGTCAGCATGCACACGCACACGGTCAGCATGCACACGCACGCGGTCAGCATGCACACGCACGGTCAGCATGCACACGCACACGGTCAGCATGCACACGCACGGTCAGCATGCGCACGCACATGGTCAGCATGCACA
>NW_027768112.1:0-295 GCF_054177405.1 Leptonychotes weddellii
AAAACTTTCAATAAATATTTACTGAATGAAATAAATGGATGGATGCATGTATGTATGAAGTACTGTTGCTCTATCTAGAGCTGGAAGGGGTTTATGAGGTGAAGGAAAATGGAAGGCCACTGTTAAGTTGAGTGCCTGGATTTATCTCAAATCTATTTATTTTTTTTTAGGGAAGAATCAATAGAATTCTTTTTTTTTTAATTAATTAATTTTTTTGATGTGGTGTTCCATGATTAATTGTTTGTGTATAACAACCAGTGCTCCATTCAATACGTGCCCTCTTTAATACCCATCA
>NW_027768113.1:0-295 GCF_054177405.1 Leptonychotes weddellii
AGACCAGTAAGAGAGACAGAGCTACTTAAACAGCTCAGTAGCAAAAAAATACCTGATTTTAAAAAATGGGCAGGCAATCTAAATAGACATTTTTCCAGAGAAGACCTACAGATGGCCACCAGACACATGAAAAGATGCTCAACATCACTAATGATCAGGGGAATGCAAATCAAAACCACGATGAGATATCACTTCACAAATGTTAGAATGACTGTCATCAAAAAGACAAACAAGTGTTATATACAATGGAATATTATGCAGCCATCAAAAGGAATGAGATCTTGCCATTTGCAAC
>NW_027768114.1:0-295 GCF_054177405.1 Leptonychotes weddellii
GCGGGGGGTCTGCTTCTCCCTCTGCCCTCTTCCCTCTCGTGCTCTCTGTCTCTCATTCTCTCTCAAATAAATAAATAAAATCTTTAAAAAAAAAAAGAAAGATACAAACTTAAGCTCTACTGAGATATTTTTCTCCTGTCAGATTGGCATAGATCCGTGATTTTCAATTCTGGGTGCACATTGTAGTTACCTAGAAGTATTAAAAAAGATACTAATAACAGTCTCCAGGTCAAATACTCTCTGAGTGTGTCATCGGCATTGTTACATCTTTTTTTTTTTTTAATTTTTTTTTTAT
>NW_027768115.1:0-295 GCF_054177405.1 Leptonychotes weddellii
ACCTGCTTCTCTCTCTCCCACTCCCCCTGCTTGTGTTCCCTCTCTCGCTGTGTCTCTCTCTGTCAAATGAATAAATAAAATCTTAAAAAAAAAGTTCTAAATTTTGTGAAAGGTGTAAATTTACAAATTAAAAAAGCTCAAAGAATTCCCAACATGATAAACTCAAAGAAAACCATGACTACACGCATGTAACCAAGCTACTGAAAATCAAAGACAATGGAAAAATGTTAAAAAGAGCTAGAAAAAAAATGGCATATTACATACAGTGGAACAATGATTCAAAAGATCTTGGATT
>NW_027768116.1:0-295 GCF_054177405.1 Leptonychotes weddellii
ATGCACAGTGCGGTGGATTGTAATGGAGTGGTCTCGCTGGTCGGGGGCCCTTCTGCCCTCACATCTCCAGCTGGACAGCTCCTTCCCGAGGTGAGGCCAATGAAAACTGCCGCTGCTGGGGAGGGACCTGTGGCTGGGGCAGGCAGGAGTGTTTTTGATTTCCATATCCAGGAATTTTGTTAAGTCTTTTGTTGGGGTTCGTTCAGTCCAGCTGTGAACTCACTTTGTCAAATTGTTCTATTTAGATGTTTCTGCAAGTTAATTAAAAATATAGGTTGGCTCTCACAGAGAAGTA
>NW_027768117.1:0-295 GCF_054177405.1 Leptonychotes weddellii
TGGTTTGTTTCCCTCTCTGATTTCTTCCCATTCAGTTTTCCCTCCCTTCCCCTATTGTCCTCTGCACTATTCCTTATATTCCACATATGAGTGAAGCCATATGATAATTAAGGAGGACACGTGATGTGATGAGCACTGGGTGTTATACGCAACTAACGAATCATTGAACATTATATCGAAACCAATGATGTAAAAAAAAATTGCATTCTACAAAAAAAACCCAAAAACTGTAACCCACCAATCCCAGTCTTAGGGAATTACTCCAGAGAATAAAGATCAGCATATACAGATGCAT
>NW_027768118.1:0-295 GCF_054177405.1 Leptonychotes weddellii
GACGACTTCAGGGTAGCTGGGTTGTAAAAGCTACTCTGGATTCTGAAGGACCGCCACTTCCCAAACTCCATTTGTGTCCGAAAGCAGGCTTTGTTGGGGGTCCTGTTTGTGGATGTCTTTGGGGTCTTAGGTCCTGGTTTCCTATTTCTCAGTGTATTCTTCTTCTTATTATCATTTTACAACACACCTTCATTAATTAAGGAAACGTGCGATGAAGTCTTCTCATTTTAAAGCTAACAGAGAAATGTGAACATGGAATTAAATTGTCGCTTTTGACAAATAAGGAATCTGAGGC